>NW_027473719.1:0-165860 GCF_050947335.1 Megachile rotundata | reverse complement strand
TAGAACGACAATTACTATACTTATTACTCTCATTATTATCAATCTAACTCATATTATTAGCCATATTATGCTTATATGATCGATAGGACGACAATTACTATACTCATTACTCTTATTATTATCAATCTAACTCATATTATTAGCCATATTATGCTCATATGATCGATAGAACGACAATTACTATACTTATCACACTCACTGTTATCAATCCAACTCATATTATTAACCATATTATGCAGATATGATCGATAACACGACAATTACTATACTTATTACTCTTATTATTATCAATCTAACTCAAATTATTAGCCATATTATGCTTATATGATCGATATAACGACAATTACTATACTCATTTCTCTTATTATTATCAATCTAACTCATATTATTAGCCATATTATGCTTATATGATCGATATAACGACAATTACTATACTCATTACTCTTATTATTATCAATCTAACTCATATTATTAGCCATATTATGCTTATACGATCGATAGGACGACAATTACTATACTCATTACTCTTATTATTATCATTCTAACTCAAATTATAAGCCATATTATGCTTATATGATCCGTAGAACGACAGTTACTATACTTATTACACTCACTGTTATCAATCTAACTCATATTATTTAACCATATTATGGTTATATGACCGATAGAACGACAATTACTATACTTATTACTCTTATTATTATCAATCTAACTCATATTATTAGCCATATTACGCTTATATGATCGATAGGACGACAATTACTATACTCATTACTCTTATTATTATAAATCTAACTCATATCATGAGCCATATTATGCTTATATGATCGATAGAACGACAATTAGTATACTTATTACACTCACTGTTATCAATCCAACTCATATTATTAACCATATTATGCAGATATGATCGATAGAACGACAATTACTATACTTATTACTCTTATTATTATCAATCTAACTCAAATTATTAGCCATATTATGCTTATATGATCGATATAACGACAATTACTATAATCATTACTCTTATTATTATCAATCCAACTCATATTATTAGCCATATTATGCTTATATGATCGATAGAACGAAAATTACTACACTTATTACACTCATTATTATCAATCTAACTCATATTATTAGCCATATTATGCTCATATGATCGATAGAACGACAATTACTATACTTATTACACTCACTGTTATGAATCTAACTCATATTATTAGCCATATTATGCTTATATGATCGATAGAACGACAATTACTATACTTATTACTCTCATTATTATCAATCTAACTCATATTATTAGCCATATTATGCTTATATGATCGATAGGACGTCAATTACTATACTCATTACTCTTATTATTATCAATCTAACTCATATTATTAGCCATATTATGCTCATATGATCGATAGAACGACAATTAGTATACTTATTACACTCACTGTTATGAATCTAACTCATATTATTAGCCATATTATGCTTATACGATCGATAGAACGACAATTACTATACTTATTACTCTCATTATTATCAATCTAACTCATATTATTAGCCATATTATGCTTATATGATCGATAGGACGACAATTACTATACTCATTACTCTTATTATTATCAATCTAACTCATATTATTAGCCATATTATGCATATATGAGCGATAGGACGACAATTACTATACTCATTGCTCTTATTATTATCAATTTAACTCATATTATTAGCCATATTATGCTTATATGATCGATAGTACGACAATTACTATACTCATTACTCTTATTATTATCAATCTAACTCATATTATTAACCATATTATGCTTATACGATCGATCGGACGACAATTACTATACTCATTACTCTTATTATTATCAATCTAACTCAT
Source organism: Megachile rotundata (assembly GCF_050947335.1). Classification (NCBI taxonomy): domain Eukaryota; kingdom Metazoa; phylum Arthropoda; class Insecta; order Hymenoptera; family Megachilidae; genus Megachile; species Megachile rotundata. The sequence goes on along the minus strand of NW_027473719.1, from coordinate 163,981 downwards.
ATTGTTAGCCATATTATGCATATATGATCGATAGGTCGACAATTACTATACTCATTACTCTTATTATTATCAATCTAACTCATATTATTAGCCATATTATGCTTATACGATCGATAGGACGACAATTACTATACTCATTACTCTTATTATTATCATTCTAACTCAAATTATAAGCCATATTATGCTTATATGATCCGTAGAACGACAGTTACTATACTTATTACACTCACTGTTATCAATCTAACTCATATTATTTAACCATATTATGGTTATATGACCGATAGAACGACAATTACTATACTTATTACTCTTATTATTATCAATCTAACTCATATTATTAGCCATATTACGCTTATATGATCGATAGGACGACAATTACTATACTCATTACTCTTATTATTATAAATCTAACTCATATCATGAGCCATATTATGCTTATATGATCGATAGAACGACAATTACTATGCTTATTACACTCACTATTATCAATCTAACTCATATTATTAACCATATTATGCACATATGATCGATAGAACGACAATTACTATACTTATTACTCTTATTCTCATCAATCTAACTCATATTATTAGCCATATAATGCTTATATGATCGATAGGACGACAATTACTATACTCATTACTCTTATTATTATCAATCTTACTCATATTATTAGCCACATTATGCTTATATGATCGATAGAACGAAAATTACTACACTTATTACACTCATTATTATCAATCTAACTCATATTATTAGCCATATTATGCTTATATGATCGATATAACGACAATTACTATACTCATTACTCTTATTATTATCAATCTAACTCATATTATTAGCCACATTATGCTTATATGATCGATAGAACGAAAATTACTACACTTATTACACTCATTATTATCAATCTAACTCATATTATTAGCCATATTATGCTTATATGATCGATAGGACGACAATTACTATACTCATTACTCTTATTATTATCAATCTAACTCATATTATTAGCCATATTATGCTCATATGATCGATAGAACGACAATTACTATACTTATCACACTCACTGTTATCAATCCAACTCATATTATTAACCATATTATGCAGATATGATCGATAACACGACAATTACTATACTTATTACTCTTATTATTATCAATCTAACTCAAATTAATAGCCATATTATGCTTATATGATCGATATAACGACAATTACTATACTCATTTCACTTATTATTATCAATCTAACTCATATTATTAGCCATATTATGCTTATATGATCGATATAACGACAATTACTATACTTATCACACTCACTGTTATCAATCTAACTCATATTATTAGCCATATTATGGTTATGTGACCGATAGGACGACAATTACTATACTCATTACTCTTATTATTATCAATCTAACTCATATTATTAGCCATATTATGCGTATATGATCGATAGAACGACAATTACTATGCTTATTACACTCACTATTATCAATCTAACTCATATTATTAACCATATTATGCAGATATGATAGATAGAACGACAATTACTATACTTTTCACTCTTATTCTTATCAATCTAACTCATATTATTAGCCATATTATGCATATATGATCGATAGGATGACAATTACTATACTCATTACTCTTATTATTATCAATCTAACTCATATTATTAGCCATATTATGCTTATATGATCGATAGAACGACAATTACTATTCTTATTATTCTCATTATTATCAATCTAACTCATATTATTAGCCATATTATGCTTATATGATCGATAGAACGACAATTACTATACTTATTACTCTCATTATTATCAATCTAACTCATATTATTAGCCATATTATGCTTATATGATCGATAGAACGACAATTACTATTCTTATTATTCTCATTATTATCAATCTAACTCATATTATTAGCCATATTATGCTTATATGATCGATAGAACGACAATTACTATACTTATTACTCTCATTATTATCAATCTAACTCATATTATTAGCCATATTATGCTTATATGATCGATAGGACGACAATTACTATACTCATTACTCTTATTATTATCAATCTAACTCATATTATTAGCCATATTATGCTCATATGATCGATAGAACGACAATTACTATACTTATCACACTCACTGTTATCAATCCAACTCATATTATTAACCATATTATGCAGATATGATCGATAACACGACAATTACTATACTTTTCACTCTTATTCTTATCAATCTAACTCATATTATTAGCCATATTATGCATATATGATCGATAGGATGACAATTACTATACTCATTACTCTTATTATTATCAATCTAACTCATATTATTAGCCATATTATGCTTATATGATCGATAGAACGACAATTACTATTCTTATTATTCTCATTATTATCAATCTAACTCATATTATTAGCCATATTATGCTTATATGATCGATAGAACGACAATTACTATACTTATTACTCTCATTATTATCAATCTAACTCATATTATTAGCCATATTATGGTTATATGACCGATAGAATGACAATTACTATGCTTATTACTCTTATTATTATCAATCTAACTCATATTATTAGCCATATTATGCTCATATGATCGATAGAACGACAATTACTATACTTATTACACTCACTGTTATCAATCCAACTCATATTATTAACCATATTATGCAGATATGATCGATAGAACGACAATTACTATACTTATTACTCTTATTATTATCAATCTAACTCAAATTATTAGCCATATTATGCTTATATGATCGATATAACGACAATTACTATACTCATTACTCTTATTATTATCAATCTAACTCATATTATTAGCCACATTATGCTTATATGATCGATAGAACGAAAATTACTACACTTATTACACTCATTATTATCAATCTAACTCATATTATTAGCCATATTATGCTCATATGATCGATAGAACGACAATTACTATACTTATTACACTCACTGTTATCAATCTAACTCATATTATTAGCCATATTATGCTTATATGATCGATAGAACGACAATTACTATACTTATTACTCTCATTATTATCAATCTAACTCATATTATTAGCCATATTATGCTTATATGATCGATAGGACGACAATTACTATACTCATTACTCTTATTATTATCAATCTAACTCATATTATTAGCCATATTATGCTCATATGATCGATAGAACGACAATTACTATACTTATCACACTCACTGTTATCAATCCAACTCATATTATTAACCATATTATGCAGATATGATCGATAACACGACAATTACTATACTTATTACTCTTATTATTATCAATCTAACTCAAATTATTAGCCATATTATGCTTATATGATCGATATAACGACAATTACTATACTCATTTCTCTTATTATTATCAATCTAACTCATATTATTAGCCATATTATGCTTATATGATCGATATAACGACAATTACTATACTTATCACACTCACTGTTATCAATCTAACTCATATTATTAGCCATATTATGGTTATATGACCGATAGAACGACAATTACTATACTTATTACACTTATTATTATCAATCTAACTCATTTTATTAGCCATATTATGCTTATATGATCGATAGGACGACAATTACTATACTCATTACTCTTATTATTATCAATTTAACTCATATTATTAGCCATATTATGCTTATATGATCGATAGTACGACAATTACTATACTCATTACTCTTATTATTATCAATCTAACTCATATTATTAACCATATTATGCTTATACGATCGATCGGACGACAATTACTATACTCATTACTCTTATTATTATCAATCTAACTCATATTGTTAGCCATATTATGCATATATGATCGATAGGTCGACAATTACTATACTCATTACTCTTATTATTATCAATCTAACTCATATTATTAGCCATATTATGCTTATACGATCGATAGGACGACAATTACTATACTCATTACTCTTATTATTATCATTCTAACTCAAATTATAAGCCATATTATGCTTATATGATCCGTAGAACGACAGTTACTATACTTATTACACTCACTGTTATCAATCTAACTCATATTATTTAACCATATTATGGTTATATGACCGATAGAACGACAATTACTATACTTATTACTCTTATTATTATCAATCTAACTCATATTATTAGCCATATTACGCTTATATGATCGATAGGACGACAATTACTATACTCATTACTCTTATTATTATAAATCTAACTCATATCATGAGCCATATTATGCTTATATGATCGATAGAACGACAATTACTATGCCTATTACACTCACTATTATCAATCTAACTCATATTATTAACCATATTATGCACATATGATCGATAGAACGACAATTACTATACTTATTATTCTTATTCTCATCAATCTAACTCATATTATTAGCCATATAATGCTTATATGATCGATAGGACGACAATTACTATACTCATTACTCTTATTATTATCAATCTTACTCATATTATTAGCCATATTATGCTTATATGATCGATATAACGACAATTGCAATACTTATTACACTCACTGGTATCAATCTAACTCATATTATTAGCCATATTATGCTTATATGATCGATATAACGACAATTACTATACTTATTACTCTCATTATTATCAATCTAACTCATATTATTAACCATATTATGCAGATATGATAGATAGAACGACAATTACTATACTTTTTACTCTTATTCTTATCAATCTAACTCATATTATTAGCCATATTATGCATATATGATCGATAGGATGACAATTACTATACTCATTACTTTTATTATTATCAATCTAACTCATATTATTAGCCATATTATGCTTATATGATCGATATAACGACAATTACTATACTTATTACACTCACTCTTATCAATCTAACTCATATTATTAGCCATATTATGGTTATATGACCGATAGAATGACAATTACTATGCTTATTACTCTTATTATTATCAATCTAACTCATATTATTAGCCATATTATGCTTATATGATCGATAGGACGACAATTACTGTACTCATTACTCATATTATTATCAATCTAACTCATATTATTAGCCATATTATGCATATATGATCGATAGGACGACAATTACTATACTCATTACTCTTATTATTATCAATCTAACTCATATTATTAGCCATATTATGCTTATACGATCGATAGGACGACAATTACTATTCTCATTACTCTTATTATTATCATTCTAACTCAAATTATTAGCCATATTATGCTTATATGATCCGTAGAACGACAGTTACTATACTTATTAATCTTACTATTATCAATCTAACTCATATTATTAGCCATATTATGCTTATATGATCGATATAACGACAATTACTATACTTATTACACTCACTGTTATCAATCTAACTCATATTATTAGCCATATTATGGTTATATGACCGATAGAACGACAATTACTATACTTATTACTCTTATTATTATCAATCTAACTCATATTATTAGCCATATTATGCTTATATGATCGATAGGACAACAATTACTATACTCATTACTCTTATTATTATCAATCTAACTCATATTATTAGCCATATTATGCTTATATGATCGATAGAACGACAATTACTATGCTTATTACACTCACTATTATCAATCTAACTCATATTATTAACCATATTATGCAGATATGATAGATAGAACGACAATTACAATACTTTTTACTCTTATTCTTATCAATCTAACTCATATTATTAGTCATATTATGCATATATGATCGATAGGATCACAATTACTATACTCATTACTCTTATTATTATCAATCTAACTCATATTATTAGCCATATTATGCTTATATGATCGATAGAACGACAATTACTATACTTATTACTCTTATTATTATCATTCTAACTCATATTATTAGCCATATTATGCTTATATGATCGATAGGACGACAATTACTATACTCATTACTCTTATTATTATCAATCTAACTCATGTTATTAGCCATATTATGCTTATATGATCGATAGGACGACAATTACTATACTCATTACTCTTATTATTATCAATCTAACTCATGTTATTAGCCATATTATGCTTATATGATCGATAGAACGACAATTACTATGCTTATTACACTCACTATTATCAATCTAACTCATATTATTAACCATATTATGCAGATATGATAGATAGAACGACAATTACTATACTTTTTACTCTTATTATTATCAATCTAACTCATATTATTAGCCATATTATGCTTATATGATCGATATAACGACAATTACTATACTTATTACTCTCATTATTATCAATCAAACTCATATTATTAGCCATATTATGCTTATATGATCGATAGAACGACAATTACTATACTTATTACTCTTATTATTATCATTCTAACTCATATTATTAGCCATATTATGCTTATATGATCGATAGGACGACAATTACTATACTCATTACTCTTATTATTATCAATCTAACTCATGTTATTAGCCATATTATGCTTATATGATCGATAGGACGACAATTACTATACTCATTACTCTTATTATTATCAATCTAACTCATGTTATTAGCCATATTATGCTTATATGATCGATAGAACGACAATTACTATGCTTATTACACTCACTATTATCAATCTAACTCATATTATTAACCATATTATGCAGATATGATAGATAGAACGACAATTACTATACTTTTTACTCTTATTCTTATCAATCTAACTCATATTATTAGCCATATTATGCATATATGATCGATAGGATGATAATTACTATACTCATTACTTTTATTATTATCAATCTAACTCATATTATTAGCCATATTATGCTTATATGATCGATATAACGACAATTACTATACTTATTACACTCACTCTTATCAATCTAACTCATATTATTAGCCATATTATGGTTATATGACCGATAGAATGACAATTACTATGCTTATTACTCTTATTATTATCAATCTAACTCATATTATTAGCCATATTATGCTTATATGATCGATAGGACGACAATTACTGTACTCATTACTCATATTATTATCAATCTAACTCATATTATTAGCCATATTATGCTCATATGATCGATAGAACGACAATTACTATACTTATCACACTCACTGTTATCAATCCAACTCATATTATTAACCATATTATGCAGATATGATCGATAACACGACAATTACTATACTTATTACTCTTATTATTATCAATCTAACTCAAATTAATAGCCATATTATGCTTATATGATCGATATAACGACAATTACTATACTCATTTCACTTATTATTATCAATCTAACTCATATTATTAGCCATATTATGCTTATATGATCGATATAACGACAATTACTATACTTATCACACTCACTGTTATCAATCTAACTCATATTATTAGCCATATTATGGTTATGTGACCGATAGGACGACAATTACTATACTCATTACTCTTATTATTATCAATCTAACTCATATTATTAGCCATATTATGCGTATATGATCGATAGAACGACAATTACTATGCTTATTACACTCACTATTATCAATCTAACTCATATTATTAACCATATTATGCAGATATGATAGATAGAACGACAATTACTATACTTTTCACTCTTATTCTTATCAATCTAACTCATATTATTAGCCATATTATGCATATATGATCGATAGGATGACAATTACTATACTCATTACTCTTATTATTATCAATCTAACTCATATTATTAGCCATATTATGCTTATATGATCGATATAACGACAATTACTATACTTATCACACTCACTGTTATCAATCTAACTCATATTATTAGCCATATTATGGTTATGTGACCGATAGAACGACAATTACTATACTTATTACTCTCATTATTATCAATCTAACTCATATTATTAGCCATATTATGCTTATATGATCGATAGAACGACAATTACTATACTTATTACTGTTATTATTATCATTCTAACTCACATTATTAGCCATATTATGCTTATATGATCGATAGAACGACAATTACTATGCTTATTACACTCACTATTATCAATCTAACTCATATTATTAACCATATTATGCACATATGATCGATAGAACGACAATTACTATACTTATTACTCTTATTCTCATCAATCTAACTCATATTATTAGCCATATAATGCTTATACGATCGATAGGACGACAATTACTATACTCATTACTCTTATTATTATCAATCTTACTCATATTATTAGCCACATTATGCTTATATGATCGATAGAACGAAAATTACTACACTTATTACACTCATTATTATCAATCTAACTCATATTATTAGCCATATTATGCTTATATGATCGATATAACGACAATTACTATACTCATTACTCTTATTATTATCAATCTAACTCATATTATTAGCCACATTATGCTTATATGATCGATAGAACGAAAATTACTACACTTATTACACTCATTATTATCAATCTAACTCATATTATTAGAAATATTATGCTCATATGATCGATAGAACGACAATTACTATACTTATTACACTCACTGTTATCAATCTAACTCATATTATTAGCCATATTATGCTTATATGATCGATAGAACGACAATTACTATACTTATTACTCTCATTATTATCAATCTAACTCATATTATTAGCCATATTATGCTTATATGATCGATAGGACGACAATTACTATACTCATTACTCTTATTATTATCAATCTAACTCATATTATTAGCCATATTATGCTCATATGATCGATAGAACGACAATTACTATACTTATCACACTCACTGTTATCAATCCAACTCATATTATTAACCATATTATGCAGATATGATCGATAACACGACAATTACTATACTTATTACTCTTATTATTATCAATCTAACTCAAATTATTAGCCATATTATGCTTATATGATCGATATAACGACAATTACTATACTCATTCCACTTATTATTATCAATCTAACTCATATTATTAGCCATATTATGCTTATATGATCGATATAACGACAATTACTATACTTATCACACTCACTGTTATCAATCTAACTCATATTATTAGCCATATTATGGTTATGTGACCGATAGGACGACAATTACTATACTCATTACTCTTATTATTATCAATCTAACTCATATTATTAGCCATATTATGCGTATATGATCGATAGAACGACAATTACTATGCTTATTACACTCACTATTATCAATCTAACTCATATTATTAACCATATTATGCAGATATGATAGATAGAACGACAATTACTATACTTTTCACTCTTATTCTTATCAATCTAACTCAAATTATTAGCCATATTATGCTTATATGATCGATATAACGACAATTACTATACTCATTACTCTTATTATTATCAATCCAACTCATATTATTAGCCATATTATGCTTATATGATCGATAGAACGAAAATTACTACACTTATTACACTCATTATTATCAATCTAACTCATATTATTAGCCATATTATGCTCATATGATCGATAGAACGACAATTACTATACTTATTACACTCACTGTTATGAATCTAACTCATATTATTAGCCATATTATGGTTATATGACCGATAGAATGACAATTACTATGCTTATTACTCTTATTATTATCAATCTAACTCATATTATTAGCCATATTATGCTTATATGATCGATAGGACGACAATTACTATACTTATTAGTCTCTTTATTATCAATCTAACTCATATTATTAGCCATATTAAGCTTATATGATCGATAGTACGACAATTACTATACTTATTACTCTTATTCTCATCAATCTAACTCATATTATTAGCCATATAATGCTTATATGATCGATAGGACGACAATTACTATACTCATTACTCTTATTATTATCAATCTTACTCATATTATTAGCCACATTATGCTTATATGATCGATAGAACGAAAATTACTACACTTATTACACTCATTATTATCAATCTAACTCATATTATTAGCCATATTATGCTTATATGATCGATATAACGACAATTACTATACTCATTACTCTTATTATTATCAATCTAACTCATATTATTAGCCACATTATGCTTATATGATCGATAGAACGAAAATTACTACACTTATTACACTCATTGTTATCAATCTAACTCATATTATTAGCCATATTATGCTCATATGATCGATAGAACGACAATTACTATACTTATTACACTCACTGTTATCAATCTAACTCATATTATTAGCCATATTATGCTTATATGATCGATAGAACGACAATTACTATACTTATTACTCTCATTATTATCAATCTAACTCATATTATTAGCCATATTATGCTTATATGATCGATAGGACGACAATTACTATACTCATTACTCTTATTATTATCAATCTAACTCATATTATTAGCCATATTATGCTCATATGATCGATAGAACGACAATTACTATACTTATCACACTCACTGTTATCAATCCAACTCATATTATTAACCATATTATGCAGATATGATCGATAACACGACAATTACTATACTTATTACTCTTATTATTATCAATCTAACTCAAATTATTAGCCATATTATGCTTATATGATCGATATAACGACAATTACTATACTCATTTCACTTATTATTATCAATCTAACTCATATTATTAGCCATATTATGCTTATATGATCGATATAACGACAATTACTATACTTATCACACTCACTTTTATCAATCTAACTCATATTATTAGCCATATTATGGTTATGTGACCGATAGGACGACAATTACTATACTCATTACTCTTATTATTATCAATCTAACTCATATTATTAGCCATATTATGCGTATATGATCGATAGAACGACAATTACTATGCTTATTACACTCACTATTATCAATCTAACTCATATTATTAACCATATTATGCAGATATGATAGATAGAACGACAATTACTATACTTTTCACTCTTATTCTTATCAATCTAACTCATATTATTAGCCATATTATGCATATATGATCGATAGGATGACAATTACTATACTCATTACTCTTATTATTATCAATCTAACTCATATTATTAGCCATATTATGCTTATATGATCGATAGAACGACAATTACTATTCTTATTATTCTCATTATTATCAATCTAACTCATATTATTAGCCATATTATGCTTATATGATCGATAGAACGACAATTACTATACTTATTACTCTCATTATTATCAATCTAACTCATATTATTAGCCATATTATGCTTATATGATCGATAGAACGACAATTACTATTCTTATTATTCTCATTATTATCAATCTAACTCATATTATTAGCCATATTATGCTTATATGATCGATAGAACGACAATTACTATACTTATTACTCTCATTATTATCAATCTAACTCATATTATTAGCCATATTATGCTTATATGATCGATAGGACGACAATTACTATACTCATTACTCTTATTATTATCAATCTAACTCATATTATTAGCCATATTATGCTCATATGATCGATAGAACGACAATTACTATACTTATCACACTCACTGTTATCAATCCAACTCATATTATTAACCATATTATGCAGATATGATCGATAACACGACAATTACTATACTTATTACTCTTATTATTATCAATCTAACTCAAATTATTAGCCATATTATGCTTATATGATCGATATAACGACAATTACTATACTCATTTCTCTTATTATTATCAATCTAACTCATATTATTAGCCATATTATGCTTATATGATCGATATAACGACAATTACTATACTTATCACACTCACTGTTATCAATCTAACTCATATTATTAGCCATATTATGGTTATGTGACCGATAGAACGACAATTACTATACTTATTACTCTCATTATTATCAATCTAACTCATATTATTAGCCATATTATGGTTATATGACCGATAGAATGACAATTACTATGCTTATTACTCTTATTATTATCAATCTAACTCATATTATTAGCCATATTATGCTCATATGATCGATAGAACGACAATTACTATACTTATTACACTCACTGTTATCAATCCAACTCATATTATTAACCATATTATGCAGATATGATCGATAGAACGACAATTACTATACTTATTACTCTTATTATTATCAATCTAACTCAAATTATTAGCCATATTATGCTTATATGATCGATATAACGACAATTACTATACTCATTACTCTTATTATTATCAATCTAACTCATATTATTAGCCACATTATGCTTATATGATCGATAGAACGAAAATTACTACACTTATTACACTCATTATTATCAATCTAACTCATATTATTAGCCATATTATGCTCATATGATCGATAGAACGACAATTACTATACTTATTACACTCACTGTTATCAATCTAACTCATATTATTAGCCATATTATGCTTATATGATCGATAGAACGACAATTACTATACTTATTACTCTCATTATTATCAATCTAACTCATATTATTAGCCATATTATGCTTATATGATCGATAGGACGACAATTACTATACTCATTACTCTTATTATTATCAATCTAACTCATATTATTAGCCATATTATGCTCATATGATCGATAGAACGACAATTACTATACTTATCACACTCACTGTTATCAATCCAACTCATATTATTAACCATATTATGCAGATATGATCGATAACACGACAATTACTATACTTATTACTCTTATTATTATCAATCTAACTCAAATTATTAGCCATATTATGCTTATATGATCGATATAACGACAATTACTATACTCATTTCTCTTATTATTATCAATCTAACTCATATTATTAGCCATATTATGCTTATATGATCGATATAACGACAATTACTATACTTATCACACTCACTGTTATCAATCTAACTCATATTATTAGCCATATTATGGTTATGTGACCGATAGAACGACTATTACTATACTTATTACTCTCATTATTATCAATCTAACTCATATTATTAGCCATATTATGCTTATATGATCGATAGAACGACAATTACTATACTTATTACTGTTATTATTATCATTCTAACTCACATTATTAGCCATATTATGCTTATATGATCGATAGAACGACAATTACTATGCTTATTACACTCACTATTATCAATCTAACTCATATTATTAACCATATTATGCACATATGATCGATAGAACGACAATTACTATACTTATTACTCTTATTCTCATCAATCTAACTCATATTATTAGCCATATAATGCTTATATGATCGATAGGACGACAATTACTATACTCATTACTCTTATTATTATCAATCTTACTCATATTATTAGCCACATTATGCTTATATGATCGATAGAACGAAAATTACTACACTTATTACACTCATTATTATCAATCTAACTCAAATTATTAGCCATATTATGCTTATATGATCGATATAACGACAATTACTATACTCATTTCACTTATTATTATCAATCTAACTCATTTTATTAGCCATATTATGCTTATATGATCGATAGGACGACAATTACTATACTCATTACTCTTATTATTATCAATCTAACTCATATTATTAGCCATATTATGCATATATGAGCGATAGGACGACAATTACTATACTTATTACTCTTATTATTATCAATCTAACTCAAATTATTAGCCATATTATGCTTATATGATCGATAGTACGACAATTACTATACTCATTACTCTTATTATTATCAATCTAACTCATATTATTAACCATATTATGCTTATACGATCGATCGGACGACAATTACTATACTCATTACTCTTATTATTATCAATCTAACTCATATTGTTAGCCATATTATGCATATATGATCGATAGGTCGACAATTACTATACTCATTACTCTTATTATTATCAATCTAACTCATATTATTAGCCATATTATGCTTATACGATCGATAGGACGACAATTACTATACTCATTACTCTTATTATTATCATTCTAACTCAAATTATAAGCCATATTATGCTTATATGATCCGTAGAACGACAGTTACTATACTTATTACACTCACTGTTATCAATCTAACTCATATTATTTAACCATATTATGGTTATATGACCGATAGAACGACAATTACTATACTTATTACTCTTATTATTATCAATCTAACTCATATTATTAGCCATATTACGCTTATATGATCGATAGGACGACAATTACTATACGCATTACTCTTATTATTATCAATCTAACTCATATTATTAGCCATATTATGCGTATATGATCGATAGAACGACAATTACTATGCTTATTACACTCACTATTATCAATCTAACTCATATTATTAACCATATTATGCAGATATGATAGATAGAACGACAATTACTATACTTTTCACTCTTATTCTTATCAATCTAACTCATATTATTAGCCATATTATGCATATATGATCGATAGGATGACAATTACTATACTCATTACTCTTATTATTATCAATCTAACTCATATTATTAGCCATATTATGCTTATATGATCGATAGAACGACAATTACTATTCTTATTATTCTCATTATTATCAATCTAACTCATATTATTAGCCATATTATGCTTATATGATCGATAGAACGACAATTACTATACTTATTACTCTCATTATTATCAATCTAACTCATATTATTAGCCATATTATGGTTATATGACCGATAGAATGACAATTACTATGCTTATTACTCTTATTATTATCAATCTAACTCATATTATTAGCCATATTATGCTCATATGATCGATAGAACGACAATTACTATACTTATTACACTCACTGTTATCAATCCAACTCATATTATTAACCATATTATGCAGATATGATCGATAGAACGACAATTACTATACTTATTACTCTTATTATTATCAATCTAACTCAAATTATTAGCCATATTATGCTTATATGATCGATATAACGACAATTACTATACTCATTACACTCACTGTTATCAATCCAACTCATATTATTAACCATATTATGCAGATATGATCGATAGAACTACAATTACTATACTCATTACTCTTATTATTATCAATCTAACTCATATTATTAGCCATATTATGCTTATATGATCGATAGGACGACAATTACTGTACTCATTACTCATATTATTATCAATCTAACTCATATTATTAGCCACATTATGCTTATATGATCGATAGAACGAAAATTACTACACTTATTACACTCATTATTATCAATCTAACTCATATTATTAGCCATATTATGCTCATATGATCGATAGAACGACAATTACTATACTTATTACACTCACTGTTATCAATCTAACTCATATTATTAGCCATATTATGCTTATATGATCGATAGAACGACAATTACTATACTTATTACTCTCATTATTATCAATCTAACTCATATTATTAGCCATATTATGCTTATATGATCGATAGGACGACAATTACTATACTCATTACTCTTATTATTATCAATCTAACTCATATTATTAGCCATATTATGCTCATATGATCGATAGAACGACAATTACTATACTTATCACACTCACTGTTATCAATCCAACTCATATTATTAACCATATTATGCAGATATGATCGATAACACGACAATTACTATACTTATTACTCTTATTATTATCAATCTAACTCAAATTATTAGCCATATTATGCTTATATGATCGATATAACGACAATTACTATACTCATTTCTCTTATTATTATCAATCTAACTCATATTATTAGCCATATTATGCTTATATGATCGATATAACGACAATTACTATACTCATTACTCTTATTATTATCAATCTAACTCATATTATTAGCCATATTATGCTTATACGATCGATAGGACGACAATTACTATACTCATTACTCTTATTATTATCATTCTAACTCAAATTATAAGCCATATTATGCTTATATGATCCGTAGAACGACAGTTACTATACTTATTACACTCACTGTTATCAATCTAACTCATATTATTTAACCATATTATGGTTATATGACCGATAGAACGACAATTACTATACTTATTACTCTTATTATTATCAATCTAACTCATATTATTAGCCATATTACGCTTATATGATCGATAGGACGACAATTACTATACTCATTACTCTTATTATTATAAATCTAACTCATATCATGAGCCATATTATGCTTATATGATCGATAGAACGACAATTAGTATACTTATTACACTCACTGTTATCAATCCAACTCATATTATTAACCATATTATGCAGATATGATCGATAGAACGACAATTACTATACTTATTACTCTTATTATTATCAATCTAACTCAAATTATTAGCCATATTATGCTTATATGATCGATATAACGACAATTACTATAATCATTACTCTTATTATTATCAATCCAACTCATATTATTAGCCATATTATGCTTATATGATCGATAGAACGAAAATTACTACACTTATTACACTCATTATTATCAATCTAACTCATATTATTAGCCATATTATGCTCATATGATCGATAGAACGACAATTACTATACTTATTACACTCACTGTTATGAATCTAACTCATATTATTAGCCATATTATGCTTATATGATCGATAGAACGACAATTACTATACTTATTACTCTCATTATTATCAATCTAACTCATATTATTAGCCATATTATGCTTATATGATCGATAGGACGTCAATTACTATACTCATTACTCTTATTATTATCAATCTAACTCATATTATTAGCCATATTATGCTCATATGATCGATAGAACGACAATTAGTATACTTATTACACTCACTGTTATGAATCTAACTCATATTATTAGCCATATTATGCTTATACGATCGATAGAACGACAATTACTATACTTATTACTCTCATTATTATCAATCTAACTCATATTATTAGCCATATTATGCTTATATGATCGATAGGACGACAATTACTATACTCATTACTCTTATTATTATCAATCTAACTCATATTATTAGCCATATTATGCATATATGAGCGATAGGACGACAATTACTATACTCATTGCTCTTATTATTATCAATTTAACTCATATTATTAGCCATATTATGCTTATATGATCGATAGTACGACAATTACTATACTCATTACTCTTATTATTATCAATCTAACTCATATTATTAACCATATTATGCTTATACGATCGATCGGACGACAATTACTATACTCATTACTCTTATTATTATCAATCTAACTCATATTGTTAGCCATATTATGCATATATGATCGATAGGTCGACAATTACTATACTCATTACTCTTATTATTATCAATCTAACTCATATTATTAGCCATATTATGCTTATACGATCGATAGGACGACAATTACTATACTCATTACTCTTATTATTATCATTCTAACTCAAATTATAAGCCATATTATGCTTATATGATCCGTAGAACGACAGTTACTATACTTATTACACTCACTGTTATCAATCTAACTCATATTATTTAACCATATTATGGTTATATGACCGATAGAACGACAATTACTATACTTATTACTCTTATTATTATCAATCTAACTCATATTATTAGCCATATTACGCTTATATGATCGATAGGACGACAATTACTATACTCATTACTCTTATTATTATAAATCTAACTCATATCATGAGCCATATTATGCTTATATGATCGATAGAACGACAATTACTATGCTTATTACACTCACTATTATCAATCTAACTCATATTATTAACCATATTATGCACATATGATCGATAGAACGACAATTACTATACTTATTACTCTTATTCTCATCAATCTAACTCATATTATTAGCCATATAATGCTTATATGATCGATAGGACGACAATTACTATACTCATTACTCTTATTATTATCAATCTTACTCATATTATTAGCCACATTATGCTTATATGATCGATAGAACGAAAATTACTACACTTATTACACTCATTATTATCAATCTAACTCATATTATTAGCCATATTATGCTTATATGATCGATATAACGACAATTACTATACTCATTACTCTTATTATTATCAATCTAACTCATATTATTAGCCACATTATGCTTATATGATCGATAGAACGAAAATTACTACACTTATTACACTCATTATTATCAATCTAACTCATATTATTAGCCATATTATGCTTATATGATCGATAGGACGACAATTACTATACTCATTACTCTTATTATTATCAATCTAACTCATATTATTAGCCATATTATGCTCATATGATCGATAGAACGACAATTACTATACTTATCACACTCACTGTTATCAATCCAACTCATATTATTAACCATATTATGCAGATATGATCGATAACACGACAATTACTATACTTATTACTCTTATTATTATCAATCTAACTCAAATTAATAGCCATATTATGCTTATATGATCGATATAACGACAATTACTATACTCATTTCACTTATTATTATCAATCTAACTCATATTATTAGCCATATTATGCTTATATGATCGATATAACGACAATTACTATACTTATCACACTCACTGTTATCAATCTAACTCATATTATTAGCCATATTATGGTTATGTGACCGATAGGACGACAATTACTATACTCATTACTCTTATTATTATCAATCTAACTCATATTATTAGCCATATTATGCGTATATGATCGATAGAACGACAATTACTATGCTTATTACACTCACTATTATCAATCTAACTCATATTATTAACCATATTATGCAGATATGATAGATAGAACGACAATTACTATACTTTTCACTCTTATTCTTATCAATCTAACTCATATTATTAGCCATATTATGCATATATGATCGATAGGATGACAATTACTATACTCATTACTCTTATTATTATCAATCTAACTCATATTATTAGCCATATTATGCTTATATGATCGATAGAACGACAATTACTATTCTTATTATTCTCATTATTATCAATCTAACTCATATTATTAGCCATATTATGCTTATATGATCGATAGAACGACAATTACTATACTTATTACTCTCATTATTATCAATCTAACTCATATTATTAGCCATATTATGCTTATATGATCGATAGAACGACAATTACTATTCTTATTATTCTCATTATTATCAATCTAACTCATATTATTAGCCATATTATGCTTATATGATCGATAGAACGACAATTACTATACTTATTACTCTCATTATTATCAATCTAACTCATATTATTAGCCATATTATGCTTATATGATCGATAGGACGACAATTACTATACTCATTACTCTTATTATTATCAATCTAACTCATATTATTAGCCATATTATGCTCATATGATCGATAGAACGACAATTACTATACTTATCACACTCACTGTTATCAATCCAACTCATATTATTAACCATATTATGCAGATATGATCGATAACACGACAATTACTATACTTTTCACTCTTATTCTTATCAATCTAACTCATATTATTAGCCATATTATGCATATATGATCGATAGGATGACAATTACTATACTCATTACTCTTATTATTATCAATCTAACTCATATTATTAGCCATATTATGCTTATATGATCGATAGAACGACAATTACTATTCTTATTATTCTCATTATTATCAATCTAACTCATATTATTAGCCATATTATGCTTATATGATCGATAGAACGACAATTACTATACTTATTACTCTCATTATTATCAATCTAACTCATATTATTAGCCATATTATGGTTATATGACCGATAGAATGACAATTACTATGCTTATTACTCTTATTATTATCAATCTAACTCATATTATTAGCCATATTATGCTCATATGATCGATAGAACGACAATTACTATACTTATTACACTCACTGTTATCAATCCAACTCATATTATTAACCATATTATGCAGATATGATCGATAGAACGACAATTACTATACTTATTACTCTTATTATTATCAATCTAACTCAAATTATTAGCCATATTATGCTTATATGATCGATATAACGACAATTACTATACTCATTACTCTTATTATTATCAATCTAACTCATATTATTAGCCACATTATGCTTATATGATCGATAGAACGAAAATTACTACACTTATTACACTCATTATTATCAATCTAACTCATATTATTAGCCATATTATGCTCATATGATCGATAGAACGACAATTACTATACTTATTACACTCACTGTTATCAATCTAACTCATATTATTAGCCATATTATGCTTATATGATCGATAGAACGACAATTACTATACTTATTACTCTCATTATTATCAATCTAACTCATATTATTAGCCATATTATGCTTATATGATCGATAGGACGACAATTACTATACTCATTACTCTTATTATTATCAATCTAACTCATATTATTAGCCATATTATGCTCATATGATCGATAGAACGACAATTACTATACTTATCACACTCACTGTTATCAATCCAACTCATATTATTAACCATATTATGCAGATATGATCGATAACACGACAATTACTATACTTATTACTCTTATTATTATCAATCTAACTCAAATTATTAGCCATATTATGCTTATATGATCGATATAACGACAATTACTATACTCATTTCTCTTATTATTATCAATCTAACTCATATTATTAGCCATATTATGCTTATATGATCGATATAACGACAATTACTATACTTATCACACTCACTATTATCAATCTAACTCATATTAATAACCATATTATGCAGATATGATAGATAGAACGACAATTACTATACTTTTTACTCTTATTCTTATCAATCTAACTCATATTATTAGCCATATTATGCATATATGATCGATAGGATGACAATTACTATACTCATTACTTTTATTATTATCAATCTAACTCATATTATTAGCCATATTATGCTTATATGATCGATATAACGACAATTACTATACTTATTACACTCACTGTTATCAATCTAACTCATATTATTAGCCATATTATGGTTATATGACCGATAGAACGACAATTACTATACTTATTACTCTTATTATTATCAATCTAACTCATATTATTAGCCATATTATGCTTATATGATCGATAGGACGACAATTACTATACTCATTACTTTTATTATTATCAATCTAACTCATATTATTAGCCATATTATGCTTATATGATCGATATAACGACAATTACTATACTTATTACACTCACTGTTATCAATCTAACTCATATTATTAGCCATATTATGCATATATGATCGATAGGATGACAATTACTATACTCATTACTCTTATTATTATCAATCTAACTCATATTATTTAACCATATTATGGTTATATGACCGATAGAACGACAATTACTATACTTATTACTCTTATTATTATCAATCTAACTCATATTATTAGCCATATTACGCTTATATGATCGATAGGACGACAATTACTATACTCATTACTCTTATTATTATAAATCTAACTCATATTATTAGCCATATTATGCTTATATGATCGATAGAACGACAATTACTATACTTATTACTCTCATTGTTATCAATCTAACTCATATTATTAGCCATATTATGCTTATATGATCGATATAACGACAATTACTAAACTTATTACACTCACTGTTATCAATCTAACTCATATTATTAGCCGTATTATGGTTATATGACCGATAGAACGACAATTACTATACTTATTACACTTATTATTATCAATCTAACACATTTTATTAGCCATATTATGCTTATATGATCGATAGGACGACAATTACTATACTCATTACTCTTAGTATTATCAATCTAACTCATATTATTAGCCATATTATGCTTTTATGATCGATACGACGACAATTACTATACTCAATCCTCTTACTATTATCAATCTAACTCATATTATTAGCCATATTGTGCTTATATGATCGATAGAACGACAAGTACTATACTTACTACTTTTACTATTATCAATCTAACTCATATTATTAGCCATATTATGCTTATATGATCGATAGAACGACAATTACTATTTTTATCACACTCACTGTTATCAATCTAACTCATATTATTAGCCATATTTTGGTTATATGACCGATAGAAGGACAATTACTATACTCATTACTCTTATCATTATCAATCTAACTCATATTATTAGCCATATTATGCTTATACGATCGATAGGACGACAATTACTATACTCATTACTCTTATTATTATCATTCTAACTCAAATTATTAGCCATATTATGCTTATATGATCCGTAGAACGACAGTTACTATACTTATTAATCTTATTATTATCAATCTAACTCATATTATTAGCCATATTATGCTTATATGATCGATAGAACGACAATTACTATACTTATTACACTCACTGTTATCAATCTAACTCATATTATTTAACCATATTATGGTTATATGACCGATAGAACGACAATTACTATACTTATTACTCTTATTATTATCAATCTAACTCATATTATTAGCCATATTACGCTTATATGATCGATAGGACGACAATTACTATACTCATTACTCTTATTATTATAAATCTAACTCATATCATGAGCCATATTATGCTTATATGATCGATAGAACGACAATTACTATGCTTATTACACTCACTATTATCAATCTAACTCATATTATTAACCATATTATGCACATATGATCGATAGAACGACAATTACTATACTTATTACTCTTATTATTATCAATTTAACTCATATTATTAGCCATATTATGCTTATATGATCGATATAACGACAATTAAATACTTATTACACTCACTGTTATCAATCTAACTCATATTATTAGCCATATTATGGTTATATGACCGATAGAACGGCAAGTACTATACTTATTAATCTTATTATTATCAATCTAACTCATATTATTAGCCATATTATGCTTTTATGATCGATAGGACGACAATTACTATACTCAATCCTCTTACTATTATTAATCTAACTCATATTATTAGCCATATTGTGCTTATATGATCGATAGAACGACAAGTACTATACTTACTACTTTTACTATTATCAATCTAACTCATATTATTAGCCATATTATGCTTATATGATCGATAGAACGACAATTACTATTCTTATTACACTCACTGTTATCAATCTAACTCATATTATTAGCCATATTTTGGTTATATGACCGATAGAAGGACAATTACTATACTTATTACTCTCATTGTTATCAATCTAACTCATATTATTAGCCATATTATGTTTATATGATCGATAGAACGACAATTACTATACTTATTACTCTCATTATTATCAATCTAACTCATATTATTAGCCATATTATGGTTATATGGCCGATAGAATGACAATTACTATGCTTATTACTCTTATTATTATCAATCTAACTCATATTATTAGCCATATTATGCTTATATGATCGATAGAACGACAATTACTGTACTCATTACTCATATTATTATCAATCTAACTCATATTATTAGCCATATTATGCTTATATGATCGATATAACGACAATTACTAAACTTATTACACTCACTGTTATCAATCTAACTCATATTATTAGCCATATTATGCTTATATGATCGATAGGACGACAATTACTATACTCATTACTCTTACTATTATCAATCTAACTCATATTATTAGCCATATTGTGCTTATATGATCGATAGAACGACAAGTACTATACTTACTACTTTTACTATTATCAATCTAACTCATATGATTAGCCATATTATGCTTATATGATCGATAGAACGACAATTACAATACTCATTACTCTTATTATTATCAATCTAACTCATATTATTAGCCATATTATGCTTATATGATCGATAGAACGACAATTACTATACTTATTACACTCTTTATTATCAATCTAACTCATATTATTAGCCATATTATGCTTATATGATCGATAGGACGACAATTACTATACTCATTACTCTTATTATTATCAATCTAACTCATATTATTAGCCATATTATGCGTATATGATCGATAGAACGACAATTACTATGCTTATTACACTCACTATTATCAATCTAACTCATATTATTAACCATATTATGCAGATATGATAGATAGAACGACAATTGCTATACTTTTCACTCTTATTCTTATCAATCTAACTCATATTATTAGCCATATTATGCATATATGATCGATAGGATGACAATTACTATACTCATTACTCTTATTATTATCAATCTAACTCATATTATTAGCCATATTATGCTTATATGATCGATATAACGACAATTACTATACTTATCACAATCACTGTTATCAATCTAACTCATATTATTAGCCATATTATGGTTATGTGACCGATAGAACGACAATTACTATACTTATTACTCTCATTATTATCAATCTAACTCATATTATTAGCCATATTATGGTTATATGACCGATAGAATGACAATTACTATGCTTATTACTCTTATTATTATCAATCTAACTCATATTATTAGCCATATTATGGTTATATGACCGATAGAATGACAATTACTATACTCATCACTCTTATTATTATCAATCTAACTCATATTATTAGCCATATTATGCTTATATGATCGATATAACGACAATTACTATACTTATTACACTCACTGTTATCAATCTAACTCATATTATTAGCCATATTATGGTTATATGACCGATAGAACGACAATTACTATACTTATTACTCTTATTATTATCAATCTAACGCATATTATTAGCCATATTATGCTTATATGATCGATAGGACGACAATTACTATACTCATTACTCTTATTATTATCAATCTAACTCATGTTATTAGCCATATTGTGCTTATATGATCGATAGAACGACAAGTACTATACTTACTACTTTTACTATTATCAATCTAACTCATATTATTAGCCATATTATGGTTATGTGACCGATAGAACGACAATTACTATACTTATTACACTTATTATTATCAATCTAACACATTTTATTAGCCATATTATGCTTATATGATCGATAGGACGACAATTACTATACTCATTACTCTTAGTATTATCAATCTAACTCATATTATTAGCCATATTATGCTTTTATGATCGATACAACGACAATTACTATACTCAATCCTCTTACTATTATCAATCTAACTCATATTATTAGCCATATTGTGCTTATATGATCGATAGAACGACAAGTACTATACTTACTACTTTTACTATTATCAATCTAACTCATATTATTAGCCATATTATGCTTATATGATCGATAGAACGACAATTACTATTCTTATCACACTCACTGTTATCAATCTAACTCATATTATTAGCCATATTTTGGTTATATGACCGATAGAAGGACAATTACTATACTCATTACTCTTATCATAATCAATCTAACTCATATTATTAGCCATATTATGCTTATACGATCGATAGGACGACAATTACTATACTCATTACTCTTATTATTATCATTCTAACTCAAATTATTAGCCATATTATGCTTATATGATCCGTAGAACGACAGTTACTATACTTATTAATCTTATTATTATCAATCTAACTCATATTATTAGCCATATTATGCTTATATGATCGATAGAACGACAATTACTATACTTATTACACTCACTGTTATCAATCTAACTCATATTATTTAACCATATTATGGTTATATGACCGATAGAACGACAATTACTATACTTATTACTCTTATTATTATCAATCTAACTCATATTATTAGCCATATTACGCTTATATGATCGATAGGACGACAATTACTATACTCATTACTCTTATTATTATAAATCTAACTCATATCATGAGCCATATTATGCTTATATGATCGATAGAACGACAATTACTATGCTTATTACACTCACTATTATCAATCTAACTCATATTATTAACCATATTATGCACATATGATCGATAGAACGACAATTACTATACTTATTACTCTTATTATTATCAATTTAACTCATATTATTAGCCATATTATGCTTATATGATCGATATAACGACAATTACAATACTTATTACACTCACTGTTATCAATCTAACTCATATTATTAGCCATATTATGGTTATATGACCGATAGAACGGCAAGTACTATACTTATTAATCTTATTATTATCAATCTAACTCATATTATTAGCCATATTATGCTTTTATGATCGATAGGACGACAATTACTATACTCAATCCTCTTACTATTATTAATCTAACTCATATTATTAGCCATATTGTGCTTATATGATCGATAGAACGACAAGTACTATACTTACTACTTTTACTATTATCAATCTAACTCATATTATTAGCCATATTATGCTTATATGATCGATAGAACGACAATTACTGTTCTTATTACACTCACTGTTATCAATCTAACTCATATTATTAGCCATATTTTGGTTATATGACCGATAGAAGGACAATTACTATACTTATTACTCTCATTGTTATCAATCTAACTCATATTATTAGCCATATTATGTTTATATGATCGATAGAACGACAATTACTATACTTATTACTCTCATTATTATCAATCTAACTCATATTATTAGCCATATTATGGTTATATGGCCGATAGAATGACAATTACTATGCTTGTTACTCTTATTATTATCAATCTAACTCATATTATTAGCCATATTATGCTTATATGATCGATAGAACGACAATTACTGTTCTCATTACTCATATTATTATCAATCTAACTCATATTATTAGCCATATTATGCTTATATGATCGATATAACGACAATTACTAAACTTATTACACTCACTGTTATCAATCTAACTCATATTATTAGCCATATTATGCTTATATGATCGATAGGACGACAATTACTATACTCATTACTCTTACTATTATCAATCTAACTCATATTATTAGCCATATTGTGCTTATATGATCGATAGAACGACAAGTACTATACTTACTACTTTTAC
The DNA here is from genome assembly GCF_050947335.1 of Megachile rotundata. Lineage (NCBI taxonomy): Eukaryota > Metazoa > Arthropoda > Insecta > Hymenoptera > Megachilidae > Megachile > Megachile rotundata. Next base: position 137,101 of record NW_027473719.1, on the reverse strand, counting down.
TATTATCAATCTAACTCATATGATTAGCCATATTATGCTTATATGATCGATAGAACGACAATTACAATACTCATTACTCTTATTATTATCAATCTAACTCATATTATTAGCCATATTATGCTTATATGATCGATAGAACGACAATTACTATACTTATTACACTCTTTATTATCAATCTAACTCATATTATTAGCCATATTATGCTTATATGATCGATAGGACGACAATTACTATACTCATTACTCTTATTATTATCAATCTAACTCATATTATTAGCCATATTATGCTTATATGATCGATATAACGACAATTACAATACTTATTACACTCACTGTTATCAATCTAACTCATATTATTAGCCATATTATGGTTATATGACCGATAGAACGGCAAGTACTATACTTATTACTCTTATTATTATCAATCTAACTCATATTATTAGCCATATTATGCTTTTATGATCGATAGGACGACAATTACTATACTCATTACTCTTACTATTATCAATCTAACTCATATTATTAGCCATATTGTGCTTATATGATCGATAGAACGACAAGTACTATACTTACTACTTTTACTATTATCAATCTAACTCATATTATTAGCCATATTATGCTTATATGATCGATAGAACGACAATTACTATTCTTATTACACTCACTGTTATCAATCTAACTCATATTATTAGCCATATTTTGGTTATATGACCGATAGAACGACAATTACTATACTTATTACACTTATTATTATCAATCTAACTCATATTATTAGCCATATTATGCTTATATGATCGATAGAACGACAATTACTATACTTATTACTCTCATTATTATCAATCTAACTCATATTATTAGCCATATTATGCTTATATGATCGATAGGATGACAATTACTATACTCATTACTCTTATTATTATCAATCTAACTCATATTATTAGCCATATTATGCTTATATGATCGATATAACGACAATTACTATACTTATTACACTCACTGTTATCAATCTAACTCATATTATTAGCCATATTATGGTTATATGACCGATAGAACGACAATTACTATACTTATTACTCTTATTATTATCAATCTAACTCATATTATTAGCCATATTATGCTTATATGTTCGATAGGACAACAATTACTATACTCATTACTCTTATTATTATCAATCTAACTCATATTATTAGCCATATTATGCTTATATGATCGATAGAACGACAATTACTATGCTTATTACACTCACTATTATCAATCTAACTCATATTATTAGCCATATTATGCAGATATGATAGATAGAACGACAATTACTATACTTTTTACTCTTATTCTTATCAATCTAACTCATATTATTAGCCATATTATGCATATATGATCGATAGGATCACAATTACTATACTCATTACTCTTATTATTATCAATCTAACTCATATTATTAGCCATATTATGCTTATATGATCGATAGGACGACAATTACTATACTCATTACTCTTATTATTATCAATCTAACTCATATTATTAGCCATATTATGCTTATATGATCGATATAACGACAATTACTATACTTATTACACTCACTGTTATCAATCTAACTCATATTATTAGCCATATTATGGTTATATGACCGATAGAACGACAATTACTATACTTATTACTCTTATTATTATCAATCTAACTCATATTATTAGCCATATTATGCTTATATGTTCGATAGGACAACAATTACTATACTCATTACTCTTATTATTATCAATCTAACTCATATTATTAGCCATATTATGCTTATATGATCGATAGAACGACAATTACTATGCTTATTACACTCACTATTATCAATCTAACTCATATTATTAGCCATATTATGCAGATATGATAGATAGAACGACAATTACTATACTTTTTACTCTTATTCTTATCAATCTAACTCATATTATTAGCCATATTATGCATATATGATCGATAGGATCACAATTACTATACTCATTACTCTTATTATTATCAATCTAACTCATATTATTAGCCATATTATGCTTATATGATCGATATAACGACAATTACTATACTTATTACTCTCATTATTATCAATCTAACTCATATTATTAGCCATATTATGCTTATATGATCGATAGAACGACAATTACTATACTTAATCCTCTCATTATTATCAATCTAACTCATATTATTAGCCATATTATGCTTATATGATCGATATAACGACAATTACTATACTTATTACACTCACTGTTATCAATCTAACTCATGTTATTAGCCATATTATGGTTATATGACCGATAGAACGACAATTACTATACTTATTACTCTTATTATTATCAATCTAACTCATATTATTAGCCGTATTATGCTTATATGATCGATAGGACGACAATTACTATACTCATTACTCTTATTATTATCAATCTAACTCATGTTATTAGCCATATTATGGTTATATGACCGATAGAACGACAATTACTATACTTATTACTCTTATTATTATCAATCTAACTCATATTATTAGCCGTATTATGCTTATATGATCGATAGGACGACAATTACTATACTCATTACTCTTATTATTATCAATCTAACTCATGTTATTAGCCATATTATGCTTATATGATCGATAGAACGACAATTACTATGCTTATTACACTCACTATTATCAATCTAACTCATATTATTAACCATATTATGCAGATATGATAGATAGAACGACAATTACTATACTTTTTACTGTTATTCTTATCAATCTAACTCATATTATTAGCCATATTATGCATATATGATCGATAGGATGACAATTACTATACTCATTACTTTTATTATTATCAATCTAACTCATATTATTAGCCATATTATGCTTATACGATCGATAGGACGACAATTACTATACTCATTACTCTTATTGTTATCAATCTAACTCAAATTATTAGCCATATTATGCTTATATGATCGATAGGACGACAATTACTATACTCATTACACTCACTATTATCAATCTAACTCATATTATTGACCATATTATGCAGATATGATCGATAGAACGACAATTACTATACTTATTACTCTTATTATTATCAATCTAACTCATATTATTAGCCATATTACGCTTATATGATCGATAGGACGACAATTACTATACTCATTACTCTTATTATTATAAATCTAACTCATATTATTAGCCATATTATGCTTATATGATCGATAGAACGACAATTACTATGCTTATTACACTCGCTATTATCAATCTAACTCATATTCTTAACCATATTATGCAGATATGATCGATAGAACGACAATTACTATACTTATTACTCTTATTCTCATCAATCTAACTCATATTATTAGCCATATAATGCTTATATGGTCGATAGGACGACAATTGCTATACTCATTACTCTTATTATTATCAATCTAACTCATATTATTAGCCATATTATGGTTATATGACCGATAGAACGGCAAGTACTATACTTATTACTCTTATTATTGTCAATCTAACTCATATTATTAGCCATATTATGCTTATATGATCGATAGAACGACAATTACTATACTTATTACTCTCTTTAGTATCAATCTAACTCATATTATTAGCCATATTATGCTTATATGATCGATAGTACGACAATTACTAGACTCATTACTCTTATTATTATCAACCTAATTCATATTATTAGCCATATTATGCTTATATGATCGATAGAACAGCAATTACAATACTCATTACTCTTATTATTATCAATCTAACTCATATTATTTGCCATATTATGCTTATATGATCGATAGGACGAAAATTACTACACTTATTACTCTTATTATTATCAATCTAACTCAAATTATTAGCCATATTATGCTCACATGATCGATATAACGACAATTACTACACTCATTACTCTTATTATTATCAATCTAACTCATATTATTAGCCACATTATGCTTATATGATCGATAGAACGAAAATTACTACACTTATTACACTCATTATTATCAGTCTAACTCATATTATTAGCCATATTATGCTCATATGATCGATAGAACGACAATTACTATACTTATTACACTCACTGTTATCAATCTAACTCATATTATTAGCCATATTATGCTTATATGATCGATAGAACGACAATTACTATACTTATTACTCTCATTATTATCAATCTAACGCATATTATTAGCCATATTATGCTTATATGATCGATAGGACGACAATTACTATACTCATTACTCTTATTATTATCAATCTAACTCATATTATTAGCCATATTATGCTTATATGTTCGATAGGACAACAATTACTATACTCATTACTCTTATTATTATCAATCTAACTCATATTATTAGCCATATTATGCTTATATGATCGATAGAACGACAATTACTATGCTTATTACACTCACTATTATCAATCTAACTCATATTATTAGCCATATTATGCAGATATGATAGATAGAACGACAATTACTATACTTTTTACTCTTATTCTTATCAATCTAACTCATATTATTAGCCATATTATGCATATATGATCGATAGGATCACAATTACTATACTCATTACTCTTATTATTATCAATCTAACTCATATTATTAGCCATATTATGCTTATATGATCGATATAACGACAATTACTATACTTATTACTCTCATTATTATCAATCTAACTCATATTATTAGCCATATTATGCTTATATGATCGATATAACGACAATTACTAAACTTATTACACTCACTGTAATCAATCTAACTCATATTATTAGCCATATTATGCTTATATGATCGATATAACGACAATTACTAAACTTATTACACTCACTGTAATCAATCTAACTCATATTATTAGCCATATTATGGTTATATGACCGATAGAACGACAATTACTATACTTATTACACTTATTATTATCAATCTAACTCATTTTATTAGCCATATTATGCTTATATGATCGATAGGACGACAATTACTATCCTCATTTCTCTTATTATTATCAATCTAACTCATATTATTAGCCATATTATGCTTATATGATCGATAGAACGACAATTACTTCACTTATTACTCTCTTTATTATCAATCTAACTCATATTATTAGCCATATTATGCTTATATGATCGATAGTACGACAATTACTATACTTATTACTCTTATTATTATCAATCTAACTCATATTATTAGCCATATTACGCTTATATGATCGATAGGACGACAATTACTATACTCATTACTCTTATTATTATAAATCTAACTCATATTATTAGCCATATTATGCTTATATGATCGATAGAACGACAATTACTATGCTTATTACACTCACTATTATCAATCTAACTCATATTATTAACCATATTATGCAGATATGATCGATAGAACGACAATTACTATACTTATTACTCTTATTCTCATCAATCTAACTCATATTATTAGCCATATAATGCTTATATGATCGATAGGACGACAATTACTATACTCATTACTCTTATTATTATCAATCTTACTCATATTATTAGCCATATTATGCTTATATGATCGATATAACGACAATTACAATACTTATTACACTCACTGTTATCAATCTAACTCATATTATTAGCCATATTATGGTTATATGACCGATAGAACGGCAAGTACTATACTTATTACTCTTATTATTATCAATCTAACTCATATTATTAGCCATATTATGCTTTTATGATCGATAGGACGACAATTACTATACTCATTACTCTTACTATTATCAATCTAACTCATATTATTAGCCATATTGTGCTTATATGATCGATAGAACGACAAGTACTATACTTACTACTTTTACTATTATCAATCTAACTCATATTATTAGCCATATTATGCTTATATGATCGATAGAACGACAATTACTATTCTTATTACACTCACTGTTATCAATCTAGCTCATATTATTAGCCATATTTTGGTTATATGACCGATAGAACGACAATTACTATACTTATTACACTTATTATTATCAATCTAACTCATATTATTAGCCATATTATGCTTATATGATCGATAGAACGACAATTACAATACTCATTACTCTTATTATTGTCAATCTAACTCATATTATTACCCATATTATGCTTATATGATCGATAGAACGACAATTACTATACTTATTACTCTCTTTAGTATCAATCTAACTCATATTATTAGCCATATTATGCTTATATGATCGATAGTACGACAATTACTAGACTCATTACTCTTATTATTATCAACCTAATTCATATTATTAGCCATATTATGCTTATATGATCGATAGAACAGCAATTACAATACTCATTTCTCTTATTATTATCAATCTAACTCATATTATTAGCCATATTATGCTTATATGATCGATAGAACGAAAATTACTACACTTATTACACTCATTATTATCAATCTAACTCATATTATTAGCCATATTATGCTCATATGATCGATAGAACGACAATTACTATACTTATTACACTCACTGTTATCAATCTAACTCATATTATTAGCCATATTATGCTTATATGATCGATAGAACGACAATTACTATACTTATTACTCTCATTATTATCAATCTAACTCATATTATTAGCCATATTATGCTTATATGATCGATAGGACGACAATTACTATACTCATTACTCTTATTATTATCAATCTAACTCATATTATTAGCCATATTATGCTCATATGATCGATAGAACGACAATTACTATACTTATCACACTCACTGTTATCAATCCAACTCATATTATTAACCATATTATGCAGATATGATCGATAACACGACAATTACTATACTTATTACTCTTATTATTATCAATCTAACTCAAATTATTAGCCATATTATGCTTATATGATCGATATAACGACAATTACTATACTCATTTCTCTTATTATTATCAATCTATCTCATATTATTAGCCATATTATGCTTATATGATCGATATAACGACAATTACTATACTTATCACACTCACTGTTATCAATCTAACTCATATTATTAGCCATATTATGCTTATATGATCGATAGAACGACAATTACTATTCTTATTACACTCACTGTTATCAATCTAACTCATATTATTAGCCATATTTTGGTTATATGACCGATAGAACGACAATTACTATACTTATTACACTTATTATTATCAATCTAACTCATATTATTAGCCATATTATGCTTATATGATCGATAGAACGACAATTACAATACTCATTACTCTTATTATTGTCAATCTAACTCATATTATTACCCATATTATGCTTATATGATCGATAGAACGACAATTACTATACTTATTACTCTCTTTAGTATCAATCTAACTCATATTATTAGCCATATTATGCTTATATGATCGATAGTACGACAATTACTAGACTCATTACTCTTATTATTATCAACCTAATTCATATTATTAGCCATATTATGCTTATATGATCGATAGAACGACAATTACTATACTTATTACTCTCATTATTATCAATCTAACTCATATTATTAGCCATATTATGCTTATATGATCGATAGGACGACAATTACTATACTCATTACTCTTATTATTATCAATCTAACTCATATTATTAGCCATATTATGCTCATATGATCGATAGAACGACAATTACTATACTTATCACACTCACTGTTATCAATCCAACTCATATTATTAACCATATTATGCAGATATGATCGATAACACGACAATTACTATACTTATTACTCTTATTATTATCAATCTAACTCAAATTATTAGCCATATTATGCTTATATGATCGATATAACGACAATTACTATACTCATTTCTCTTATTATTATCAATCTATCTCATATTATTAGCCATATTATGCTTATATGATCGATATAACGACAATTACTATACTTATCACACTCACTGTTATCAATCTAACTCATATTATTAGCCATATTATGCTTATATGATCGATAGAACGACAATTACTATTCTTATTACACTCACTGTTATCAATCTAACTCATATTATTAGCCATATTTTGGTTATATGACCGATAGAACGACAATTACTATACTTATTACACTTATTATTATCAATCTAACTCATATTATTAGCCATATTATGCTTATATGATCGATAGAACGACAATTACAATACTCATTACTCTTATTATTGTCAATCTAACTCATATTATTACCCATATTATGCTTATATGATCGATAGAACGACAATTACTATACTTATTACTCTCTTTAGTATCAATCTAACTCATATTATTAGCCATATTATGCTTATATGATCGATAGTACGACAATTACTAGACTCATTACTCTTATTATTATCAACCTAATTCATATTATTAGCCATATTATGCTTATATGATCGATAGAACAGCAATTACAATACTCATTTCTCTTATTATTATCAATCTAACTCATATTATTAGCCATATTATGCTTATATGATCGATAGGACGACAATTACTATACTCATTACTCTTATTATTATCAATCTAACTCATATTATTAGCCATATTATACTCATATGATCGATAGAACGACAATTACTATACTTATTACACTCACTGTTATCAATCCAACTCATATTATTAACCATATTATGCAGATATGATCGATAGAACGACAATTACTATACTTATTACTCTTATTATTATCAATCTAACTCAAATTATTAGCCATATTATGCTTATATGATCGATATAACGACAATTACTATACTCATTACTCTTATTATTATCAATCTAACTCATATTATTAGCCACATTATGCTTATATGATCGATAGAACGAAAATTACTACACTTATTACACTCATTATTATCAATCTAACTCATATTATTAGCCATATTATGCTCATATGATCGATAGAACGACAATTACTATACTTATTACACTCACTGTTATCAATCTAACTCATATTATTAGCCATATTATGCTTATATGATCGATAGAACGACAATTACTATACTTATTACTCTCATTATTATCAATCTAACTCATATTATTAGCCATATTATGCTTATATGATCGATAGGACGACAATTACTATACTCATTACTCTTATTATTATCAATCTAACTCATATTATTAGCCATATTATGATCATATGATCGATAGAACGACAATTACTATACTTATCACACTCACTGTTATCAATCCAACTCATATTATTAACCATATTATGCAGATATGATCGATAACACGACAATTACTATACTTATTACTCTTATTATTATCAATCTAACTCAAATTATTAGCCATATTATGCTTATATGATCGATATAACGACAATTACTATACTCATTTCTCTTATTATTATCAATCTAACTCATATTATTAGCCATATTATGCTTATATGATCGATATAACGACAATTACTATACTTATCACACTCACTGTTATCAATCTAACTCATATTATTAGCCATATTATGGTTATGTGACCGATAGAACGACAATTACTATACTTATTACTCTCATTATTATCAATCTAACTCATATTATTAGCCATATTATGCTTATATGATCGATAGAACGACAATTACTATACTTATTACTGTTATTATTATCATTCTAACTCACATTATTAGACATATTATGCTTATATGATCGATAGGACGACAATTACTATACTCATTACTCTTATTATTATCAATCTAACTCATGTTATTAGCCATATTATGCTTATATGATCGATAGAACGACAATTACTATGCTTATTACACTCACTATTATCAATCTAACTCATATTAATAACCATATTATGCAGATATGATAGATAGAACGACAATTACTATACTTTTTACTCTTATTCTTATCAATCTAACTCATATTATTAGCCATATTATGCATATATGATCGATAGGATGACAATTACTATACTCATTACTTTTATTATTATCAATCTAACTCATATTATTAGCCATATTATGCTTATATGATCGATATAACGACAATTACTATACTTATTACACTCACTGTTATCAATCTAACTCATATTATTAGCCATATTATGGTTATATGACCGATAGAACGACAATTACTATACTTATTACTCTTATTATTATCAATCTAACTCATATTATTAGCCATATTATGCTTATATGATCGATAGGACGACAATTACTATACTCATTACTTTTATTATTATCAATCTAACTCATATTATTAGCCATATTATGCTTATATGATCGATATAACGACAATTACTAAACTTATTACACTCACTGTTATCAATCTAACTCATATTATTAGCCTTATTATGGTTATATGACCGATAGAACGACAATTACTATACTTATTACACTTATTATTATCAATCTAACACATTTTATTAGCCATATTATGGTTATATGACCGATAGAACGACAATTACTATACTTATTACTCTTATTGTTATCAATCTAACTCATATTATTAGCCATATTGTGCTTATATGATCGATAGAACGACAAGTACTATACTTACTACTTTTACTATTATCAATCTAACTCATATTATTAGCCATATTATGCTTATATGATCGATAGAACGACAATTACTATTTTTATCACACTCACTGTTATCAATCTAACTCATATTATTAGCCATATTTTGGTTATATGACCGATAGAAGGACAATTACTATACTCATTACTCTTATCATTATCAATCTAACTCATATTATTAGCCATATTATGCTTATACGATCGATAGGACGACAATTACTATACTCATTACTCTTATTATTATCATTCTAACTCAAATTATTAGCCATATTATGCTTATATGATCCGTAGAACGACAGTTACTATACTTATTAATCTTATTATTATCAATCTAACTCATATTATTAGCCATATTATGCTTATATGATCGATAGAACGACAATTACTATACTTATTACACTCATTGTTATCAATCTAACTCATATTATTTAACCATATTATGGTTATATGACCGATAGAACGACAATTACTATACTTATTACTCTTATTATTATCAATCTAACTCATATTATTAGCCATATTACGCTTATATGATCGATAGGACGACAATTACTATACTCATTACTCTTATTATTATAAATCTAACTCATATCATGAGCCATATTATGCTTATATGATCGATAGAACGACAATTACTATGCTTATTACACTCACTATTATCAATCTAACTCATATTATTAACCATATTATGCACATATGATCGATAGAACGACAATTACTATACTTATTACTCTTATTATTATCAATTTAACTCATATTATTAGCCATATTATGCTTATATGATCGATATAACGACAATTAAATACTTATTACACTCACTGTTATCAATCTAACTCATATTATTAGCCATATTATGGTTATATGACCGATAGAACGGCAAGTACTATACTTATTAATCTTATTATTATCAATCTAACTCATATTATTAGCCATATTATGCTTTTATGATCGATAGGACGACAATTACTATACTCAATCCTCTTACTATTATTAATCTAACTCATATTATTAGCCATATTGTGCTTATATGATCGATAGAACGACAAGTACTATACTTACTACTTTTACTATTATCAATCTAACTCATATTATTAGCCATATTATGCTTATATGATCGATAGAACGACAATTACTATTCTTATTACACTCACTGTTATCAATCTAACTCATATTATTAGCCATATTTTGGTTATATGACCGATAGAAGGACAATTACTATACTTATTACTCTCATTGTTATCAATCTAACTCATATTATTAGCCATATTATGTTTATATGATCGATAGAACGACAATTACTATACTTATTACTCTCATTATTATCAATCTAACTCATATTATTAGCCATATTATGGTTATATGGCCGATAGAATGACAATTACTATGCTTATTACTCTTATTATTATCAATCTAACTCATATTATTAGCCATATTATGCTTATATGATCGATAGAACGACAATTACTGTACTCATTACACTCATTATTATCAATCTAACTCATATTATTAGCCATATTATGCTCATATGATCGATAGAACGACAATTACTATACTTATTACACTCACTGTTATCAATCTAACTCATATTATTAGCCATATTATGCTTATATGATCGATAGAACGACAATTACTATACTTATTACTCTCATTATTATCAATCTAACTCATATTATTAGCCATATTATGCTTATATGATCGATAGGACGACAATTACTATACTCATTACTCTTATTATTATCAATCTAACTCATATTATTAGCCATATTATGATCATATGATCGATAGAACGACAATTACTATACTTATCACACTCACTGTTATCAATCCAACTCATATTATTAACCATATTATGCAGATATGATCGATAACACGACAATTACTATACTTATTACTCTTATTATTATCAATCTAACTCAAATTATTAGCCATATTATGCTTATATGATCGATATAACGACAATTACTATACTCATTTCTCTTATTATTATCAATCTAACTCATATTATTAGCCATATTATGCTTATATGATCGATATAACGACAATTACTATACTTATCACACTCACTGTTATCAATCTAACTCATATTATTAGCCATATTATGGTTATGTGACCGATAGAACGACAATTACTATACTTATTACTCTCATTATTATCAATCTAACTCATATTATTAGCCATATTATGCTTATATGATCGATAGAACGACAATTACTATACTTATTACTGTTATTATTATCATTCTAACTCACATTATTAGACATATTATGCTTATATGATCGATAGGACGACAATTACTATACTCATTACTCTTATTATTATCAATCTAACTCATGTTATTAGCCATATTATGCTTATATGATCGATAGAACGACAATTACTATGCTTATTACACTCACTATTATCAATCTAACTCATATTAATAACCATATTATGCAGATATGATAGATAGAACGACAATTACTATACTTTTTACTCTTATTCTTATCAATCTAACTCATATTATTAGCCATATTATGCATATATGATCGATAGGATGACAATTACTATACTCATTACTTTTATTATTATCAATCTAACTCATATTATTAGCCATATTATGCTTATATGATCGATATAACGACAATTACTATACTTATTACACTCACTGTTATCAATCTAACTCATATTATTAGCCATATTATGGTTATATGACCGATAGAACGACAATTACTATACTTATTACTCTTATTATTATCAATCTAACTCATATTATTAGCCATATTACGCTTATATGATCGATAGGACGACAATTACTATACTCATTACTCTTATTATTATAAATCTAACTCATATCATGAGCCATATTATGCTTATATGATCGATAGAACGACAATTACTATGCTTATTACACTCACTATTATCAATCTAACTCATATTATTAACCATATTATGCACATATGATCGATAGAACGACAATTACTATACTTATTACTCTTATTATTATCAATTTAACTCATATTATTAGCCATATTATGCTTATATGATCGATATAACGACAATTAAATACTTATTACACTCACTGTTATCAATCTAACTCATATTATTAGCCATATTATGGTTATATGACCGATAGAACGGCAAGTACTATACTTATTAATCTTATTATTATCAATCTAACTCATATTATTAGCCATATTATGCTTTTATGATCGATAGGACGACAATTACTATACTCAATCCTCTTACTATTATTAATCTAACTCATATTATTAGCCATATTGTGCTTATATGATCGATAGAACGACAAGTACTATACTTACTACTTTTACTATTATCAATCTAACTCATATTATTAGCCATATTATGCTTATATGATCGATAGAACGACAATTACTATTCTTATTACACTCACTGTTATCAATCTAACTCATATTATTAGCCATATTTTGGTTATATGACCGATAGAAGGACAATTACTATACTTATTACTCTCATTGTTATCAATCTAACTCATATTATTAGCCATATTATGTTTATATGATCGATAGAACGACAATTACTATACTTATTACTCTCATTATTATCAATCTAACTCATATTATTAGCCATATTATGGTTATATGGCCGATAGAATGACAATTACTATGCTTATTACTCTTATTATTATCAATCTAACTCATATTATTAGCCATATTATGCTTATATGATCGATAGAACGACAATTACTGTACTCATTACTCATATTATTATCAATCTAACTCATATTATTAGCCATATTATGCTTATATGATCGATAGAACGACAATTACTATACTTATTACACTCTTTATTATCAATCTAACTCATATTATTAGCCATATTATGCTTATATGATCGATAGGACGACAATTACTATACTCATTACTCTTATTATTATCAATCTAACTCATATTATTAGCCATATTATGCGTATATGATCGATAGAACGACAATTACTATGCTTATTACACTCACTATTATCAATCTAACTCATATTATTAACCATATTATGCAGATATGATAGATAGAACGACAATTGCTATACTTTTCACTCTTATTCTTATCAATCTAACTCATATTATTAGCCATATTATGCATATATGACCGATAGGATGACAATTACTATACTCATTACTCTTATTATTATCAATCTAACTCATATTATTAGCCATATTATGCTTATATGATCGATATAACGACAATTACTATACTTATCACAATCACTGTTATCAATCTAACTCATATTATTAGCCATATTATGGTTATGTGACCGATAGAACGACAATTACTATACTTATTACTCTCATTATTATCAATCTAACTCATATTATTAGCCATATTATGGTTATATGACCGATAGAATGACAATTACTATGCTTATTACTCTTATTATTATCAATCTAACTCATATTATTAGCCATATTATGGTTATATGACCGATAGAATGACAATTACTATACTCATCACTCTTATTATTATCAATCTAACTCATATTATTAGCCATATTATGCTTATATGATCGATATAACGACAATTACTATACTTATTACACTCACTGTTATCAATCTAACTCATATTATTAGCCATATTATGGTTATGTGACCGATAGAACGACAATTACTATACTTATTACACTTATTATTATCAATCTAACACATTTTATTAGCCATATTATGCTTATATGATCGATAGGACGACAATTACTATACTCATTACTCTTAGTATTATCAATCTAACTCATATTATTAGCCATATTATGCTTTTATGATCGATACGACGACAATTACTATACTCAATCCTCTTACTATTATCAATCTAACTCATATTATTAGCCATATTGTGCTTATATGATCGATAGAACGACAAGTACTATACTTACTACTTTTACTATTATCAATCTAACTCATATTATTAGCCATATTATGCTTATATGATCGATAGAACGACAATTACTATTCTTATCACACTCACTGTTATCAATCTAACTCATATTATTAGCCATATTTTGGTTATATGACCGATAGAAGGACAATTACTATACTCATTACTCTTATCATTATCAATCTAACTCATATTATTAGCCATATTATGCTTATACGATCGATAGGACGACAATTACTATACTCATTACTCTTATTATTATCATTCTAACTCAAATTATTAGCCATATTATGCTTATATGATCCGTAGAACGACAGTTACTATACTTATTAATCTTATTATTATCAATCTAACTCATATTATTAGCCATATTATGCTTATATGATCGATAGAACGACAATTACTATACTTATTACACTCACTGTTATCAATCTAACTCATATTATTTAACCATATTATGGTTATATGACCGATAGAACGACAATTACTATACTTATTACTCTTATTATTATCAATCTAACTCATATTATTAGCCATATTACGCTTATATGATCGATAGGACGACAATTACTATACTCATTACTCTTATTATTATAAATCTAACTCATATCATGAGCCATATTATGCTTATATGATCGATAGAACGACAATTACTATGCTTATTACACTCACTATTATCAATCTAACTCATATTATTAACCATATTATGCACATATGATCGATAGAACGACAATTACTATACTTATTACTCTTATTATTATCAATTTAACTCATATTATTAGCCATATTATGCTTATATGATCGATATAACGACAATTACAATACTTATTACACTCACTGTTATCAATCTAACTCATATTATTAGCCATATTATGGTTATATGACCGATAGAACGGCAAGTACTATACTTATTAATCTTATTATTATCAATCTAACTCATATTATTAGCCATATTATGCTTTTATGATCGATAGGACGACAATTACTATACTCAATCCTCTTACTATTATTAATCTAACTCATATTATTAGCCATATTGTGCTTATATGATCGATAGAACGACAAGTACTATACTTACTACTTTTACTATTATCAATCTAACTCATATTATTAGCCATATTATGCTTATATGATCGATAGAACGACAATTACTGTTCTTATTACACTCACTGTTATCAATCTAACTCATATTATTAGCCATATTTTGGTTATATGACCGATAGAAGGACAATTACTATACTTATTACTCTCATTGTTATCAATCTAACTCATATTATTAGCCATATTATGTTTATATGATCGATAGAACGACAATTACTATACTTATTACTCTCATTATTATCAATCTAACTCATATTATTAGCCATATTATGGTTATATGGCCGATAGAATGACAATTACTATGCTTATTACTCTTATTATTATCAATCTAACTCATATTATTAGCCATATTATGCTTATATGATCGATAGAACGACAATTACTGTACTCATTACTCATATTATTATCAATCTAACTCATATTATTAGCCATATTATGCTTATATGATCGATATAACGACAATTACTAAACTTATTACACTCACTGTTATCAATCTAACTCATATTATTAGCCATATTATGCTTATATGATCGATAGGACGACAATTACTATACTCATTACTCTTACTATTATCAATCTAACTCATATTATTAGCCATATTGTGCTTATATGATCGATAGAACGACAAGTACTATACTTACTACTTTTACTATTATCAATCTAACTCATATGATTAGCCATATTATGCTTATATGATCGATAGAACGACAATTACAATACTCATTACTCTTATTATTATCAATCTAACTCATATTATTAGCCATATTATGCTTATATGATCGATAGAACGACAATTACTATACTTATTACACTCTTTATTATCAATCTAACTCATATTATTAGCCATATTATGCTTATATGATCGATAGGACGACAATTACTATACTCATTACTCTTATTATTATCAATCTAACTCATATTATTAGCCATATTATGCGTATATGATCGATAGAACGACAATTACTATGCTTATTACACTCACTATTATCAATCTAACTCATATCATTAACCATATTATGCAGATATGATAGATAGAACGACAATTACTATGCTTATTACACTCACTATTATCAATCTAACTCATATTATTAACCATATTATGCAGATATGATAGATAGAACGACAATTGCTATACTTTTCACTCTTATTCTTATCAATCTAACTCATATTATTAGCCATATTATGCATATATGATCGATAGGATGACAATTACTATACTCATTACTCTTATTATTATCAATCTAACTCATATTATTAGCCATATTATGCTTATATGATCGATATAACGACAATTACTATACTTATCACAATCACTGTTATCAATCTAACTCATATTATTAGCCACATTATGGTTATGTGACCGATAGAACGACAATTACTATACTTATTACTCTCATTATTATCAATCTAACTCATATTATTAGCCATATTATGGTTATATGACCGATAGAATGACAATTACTATGCTTATTACTCTTATTATTATCAATCTAACTCATATTATTAGCCATATTATGGTTATATGACCGATAGAATGACAATTACTATACTCATCACTCTTATTATTATCAATCTAACTCATATTATTAGCCATATTATGCTTATATGATCGATATAACGACAATTACTATACTTATTACACTCACTGTTATCAATCTAACTCATATTATTAGCCATATTATGGTTATATGACCGATAGAACGACAATTACTATACTTATTACTCTTATTATTATCAATCTAACTCATATTATTAGCCATATTATGCTTATATGATCGATAGGACGACAATTACTATACTCATTACTCTTATTATTATCAATCTAACTCATGTTATTAGCCATATTGTGCTTATATGATCGATAGAACGACAAGTACTATACTTACTACTTTTACTATTATCAATCTAACTCATATGATTAGCCATATTATGCTTATTTGATCGATAGAACGACAATTACAATACTCATTACTCTTATTATTATCAATCTAACTCATATTATTAGCCATATTATGCTTATATGATCGATAGAACGACAATTACTATACTTATTACTCTCTTTATTATCAATCTAACTTATATTATTAGCCATATTATGCTTATATGATCGATAGGACGACAATTACTATACTCATTACACTCACTATTATCAATCTAACTCATATCATTAACCATATTATGCAGATATGATAGATAGAACGACAATTACTATGCTTATTACACTCACTATTATCAATCTAACTCATATTATTAACCATATTATGCAGATATGATAGATAGAACGACAATTGCTATACTTTTCACTCTTATTCTTATCAATCTAACTCATATTATTAGCCATATTATGCATATATGATCGATAGGATGACAATTACTATACTCATTACTCTTATTATTATCAATCTAACTCATATTATTAGCCATATTATGCTTATATGATCGATATAACGACAATTACTATACTTATCACAATCACTGTTATCAATCTAACTCATATTATTAGCCATATTATGGTTATGTGACCGATAGAACGACAATTACTATACTTATTACTCTCATTATTATCAATCTAACTCATATTATTAGCCATATTATGGTTATATGACCGATAGAATGACAATTACTATGCTTATTACTCTTATTATTATCAATCTAACTCATATTATTAGCCATATTATGGTTATATGACCGATAGAATGACAATTACTATACTCATCACTCTTATTATTATCAATCTAACTCATATTATTAGCCATATTATGCTTATATGATCGATATAACGACAATTACTATACTTATTACACTCACTGTTATCAATCTAACTCATATTATTAGCCATATTATGGTTATATGACCGATAGAACGACAATTACTATACTTATTACTCTTATTATTATCAATCTAACTCATATTATTAGCCATATTATGCTTATATGATCGATAGGACGACAATTACTATACTCATTACTCTTATTATTATCAATCTAACTCATGTTATTAGCCATATTATGCTTATATGATCAATAGAACGACAATTACTATGCTTATTACACTCACTATTATCAATCTAACTCATATTATTAACCATATTATGCAGATATGATAGATAGAACGACAATTACTATACTTTTTACTGTTATTCTTATCAATTTAACTCATATTATTAGCCATATTATGCATATATGATCGATAGGATGACAATTACTATACTCATTACTTTTATTATTATCAATCTAACTCATATTATTAGCCATATTATTCTTATATGATCGATATAACGACAATTACTATACTTATTACTCTCTTTATTATCAATCTAACTCATATTATTAGCCATATTATGGTTATGTGACCGATAGAACGACAATTACTATACGTATTACTCTCATTGTTATCAATCTAACTCATATTATTAGCCATATTATGCTTATATGATCGATAGAACGACAATTACTATACTTATTACTCTTATTATTATCATTCTAACTCATATTATTAGCCATATTATGCTTATATGATCGATAGGACGACAATTACTATACTCATTACTCATATTATTATCAATCTAACTCATGTTATTAGCCATATTATGCTTATATGATCGATAGAACGTCAATTACTATGCTTATTACACTCACTATTATCAATCTAACTCATATTATTAACCATATTACGCAGATATGATAGATAGAACGACAATTACTATACTTTTTACTCTTATTCTTATCAATCTAACTCATATTATTAGCCACATTATGCATATATGATCGATAGGATGACAATTACTATACTCATTACTTTTATTATTATCAATCTAACTCATATTATTAGCCATATTATGCTTATATGATCGATATAACGACAATTACTATACTTATTACACTCACTGTTATCAATCTAACTCATATTATTAGCCATATTATGGTTATATGACCGATAGAACGACAATTACTATACTTATTACTCTTATTATTATCAATCTAACTCATATTATTAGCCATATTATGCTTATATGATCGATAGGACGACAATTACTATACTCATTACTCTTATTATTATCAATCTAACTCATATTATTAACCATATTATGCAGATATGATAGATAGAACGACAATTACTATACTTTTCACTCTTATTCTTATCAATCTAACTCATATTATTAGCCATATTATGCATATATGATCGATAGGATGACAATTACTATACTCATTACTCTTATTATTATCAATCTAACTCATATTATTAGCCATATTATGCTTATATGATCGATATAACGACAATTACTATACTTATCACAATCACTGTTATCAATCTAACTCATATTATTAGCCATATTATGGTTATGTGACCGATAGAACGACAATTACTATACTTATTACTCTCATTATTATCAATCTAACTCATATTATTAGCCATATTATGGTTATATGACCGATAGAATGACAATTACTATGCTTATTACTCTTATTATTATCAATCTAACTCATATTATTAGCCATATTATGGTTATATGACCGATAGAATGACAATTACTATACTCATCACTCTTATTATTATCAATCTAACTCATATTATTAGCCATATTATGCTTATATGATCGATATAACGACAATTACTATACTTATTACACTCACTGTTTTCAATCTAACTCATAATATTAGCCATATTATGGTTATATGACCGATAGAACGACAATTACTATACTTATTACTCTTATTATTATCAATCTAACTCATATTATTAGTCATATTACGCGTATATGATCGATAGGACGACAATTACTATACTCATTACTCTTATTATTATAAATCTAACTCATATCATGAGCCATATTATGCTTATATGATCGATAGAGCGACAATTACTATGCTTATTACACTCACTATTATCAATCTAACTCATATTATTAACCATATTATGCACATATGATCGATAGTACGACAATTACTATACTTATTACTCTTATTCTCATCAATCTAACTCATATTATTAGCCATATAATGCTTATATGATCGATAGGACGACAATTACTATACTCATTACTCTTATTATTATCAATCTTACTCATATTATTAGCCATATTATGCTTATATGATCGATATAACGCCAATTACAATACTTATTACTCTCACTGTTATCAATCTAACTCATATTATTAGCCATATTATGGTTATATGACCGATAGAACGGCAAGTACTATACTTATTAATCTTATTATTATCAATCTAACTCATATTATTAGCCATATTATGCTTTTATGATCGATAGGACGACAATTACTATACTCAATCCTCTTACTATTATCAATCTAACTCATATTATTAGCCATATTGTGCTTATATGATCAATAGAACGACAAGTACTATACTTACTACTTTTACTATTATCAATCTAACTCATATTATTAGCCATATTATGCTTATATGATCGATAGAACGACAATTACTATTCTTATCACACTCACTGTTATCAATCTAACTCATATTATTAGCCATATTTTGGTTATATGACCGATAGAAGGACAATTACTATACTTATTACTCTTATTATTATCAATCTAACTCATATTATTAGCCATATTATGCTTATATGATCTATAGAACGACAATTACAATACTCATTACTCTTATTATTATCAATCTAACTCATATTATTAGCCATATTATGCTTATATGATCAATAGAACGACAATTACTATACTTATTACTCTTATTATTATCATTCTAAGTCATATTATTAGCCATATTATGCTTATATGATCGATAGAACGACAATTACTATACTTATTACTCTCATTGTTATCAATCTAACTCATATTATTAGCCATATTATGCTTATATGATCGATATAACGACAATTACTAAACTTATTACACTCACTGTTATCAATCTAACTCATATTATTAGCCATATTATGGTTATATGACCGATAGAACGACAATTACTATACTTATTACACTTATTATTATCAATCTAACACATTTTATTAGCCATATTATGCTTATATGATCGATAGGACGACAATTACTATACTCATTACTCTTATTATTATCAATCTAACTCATATTATTAGCCATATTATGCTTTTATGATCGATACGACGACAATTACTATACTCAATCCTCTTACTATTATCAGTCTAACTCATATTATTAGCCATATTGTGCTTATATGATCGATAGAACGACAAGTACTATACTTACTACTTTTACTATTATCAATCTAACTCATATTATTAGCCATATTATGCTTATATGATCGATAGAACGACAATTACTATTCTTATCACACTCACTGTTATCAATCTAACTCATATTATTAGCCATATTTTGGTTATATGACCGATAGAAGGACAATTACTATACTCATTACTCTTATCATTATCAATCTAACTCATATTATTAGCCATATTATGCTTATACGATCGATAGGACGACAATTACTATACTCATTACTCTTATTATTATCATTCTAACTCAAATTATTAGCCATATTATGCTTATATGATCCGTAGAACGACAGTTACTATACTTATTAATCTTATTATTATCAATCTAACTCATATTATTAGCCATATTATGCTTATATGATCGATAGAACGACAATTACTATACTCATTACTCATATTATTATCAATCTAACTCATGTTATTAGCCATATTATGCTTATATGATCGATAGAACGTCAATTACTATGCTTATTACACTCACTATTATCAATCTAACTCATATTATTAACCATATTATGCAGATATGATAGATAGAACGACAATTACTATACCTTTTACTGTTATTCTTATCAATCTAACTCATATTATTAGCCATATTATGCATATATGATCGATAGGATGACAATTACTATACTCATTACTTTTATTATTATCAATCTAACTCATATTATTAGCCATATTATGCTTATATGATCGATATAACGACAATTACTATACTTATTACACTCACTGTTATCAATCTATCTCATATTATTAGCCATATTATGGTTATATGACCGATAGAACGACAATTACTCTACTTATTACTCTTATTATTATCAATCTAACTCATATTATTAGCCATATTATGCTTATATGATCGATAGGACGACAATTACTATACTCATTACACTCACTATTATCAATCTAACTCATATCATTAACCATATTATGCAGATATGATAGATAGAACGACAATTACTATGCTTATTACACTCACTATTATCAATCTAACTCATATTATTAACCATATTATGCAGATATGATAGATAGAACGACAATTGCTATACTTTTCACTCTTATTCTTATCAATCTAACTCATATTATTAGCCATATTATGCATATATGATCGATAGGATGACAATTACTATACTCATTACTCTTATTATTATCAATCTAACTCATATTATTAGCCATATTATGCTTATATGATCGATATAACGACAATTACTATACTTATCACAATCACTGTTATCAATCTAACTCATATTATTAGCCATATTATGGTTATGTGACCGATAGAACGACAATTACTATACTTATTACTCTCATTATTATCAATCTAACTCATATTATTAGCCATATTATGGTTATATGACCGATAGAATGACAATTACTATGCTTATTACTCTTATTATTATCAATCTAACTCATATTATTAGCCATATTATGGTTATATGACCGATAGAATGACAATTACTATACTCATCACTCTTATTATTATCAATCTAACTCATATTATTAGCCATATTATGCTTATATGATCGATATAACGACAATTACTATACTTATTACACTCACTGTTATCAATCTAACTCATATTATTAGCCATATTATGGTTATATGACCGATAGAACGACAATTACTATACTTATTACTCTTATTATTATCAATCTAACTCATATTATTAGCCATATTATGCTTATATGATCGATAGGACGACAATTACTATACTCATTACTCTTATTATTATCAATCTAACTCATGTTATTAGCCATATTATGCTTATATGATCAATAGAACGACAATTACTATGCTTATTACACTCACTATTATCAATCTAACTCATATTATTAACCATATTATGCAGATATGATAGATAGAACGACAATTACTATACTTTTTACTGTTATTCTTATCAATTTAACTCATATTATTAGCCATATTATGCATATATGATCGATAGGATGACAATTACTATACTCATTACTTTTATTATTATCAATCTAACTCATATTATTAGCCATATTATTCTTATATGATCGATATAACGACAATTACTATACTTATTACTCTCTTTATTATCAATCTAACTCATATTATTAGCCATATTATGGTTATGTGACCGATAGAACGACAATTACTATACGTATTACTCTCATTGTTATCAATCTAACTCATATTATTAGCCATATTATGCTTATATGATCGATAGAACGACAATTACTATACTTATTACTCTTATTATTATCATTCTAACTCATATTATTAGCCATATTATGCTTATATGATCGATAGGACGACAATTACTATACTCATTACTCATATTATTATCAATCTAACTCATGTTATTAGCCATATTATGCTTATATGATCGATAGAACGTCAATTACTATGCTTATTACACTCACTATTATCAATCTAACTCATATTATTAACCATATTACGCAGATATGATAGATAGAACGACAATTACTATACTTTTTACTCTTATTCTTATCAATCTAACTCATATTATTAGCCACATTATGCATATATGATCGATAGGATGACAATTACTATACTCATTACTTTTATTATTATCAATCTAACTCATATTATTAGCCATATTATGCTTATATGATCGATATAACGACAATTACTATACTTATTACACTCACTGTTATCAATCTAACTCATATTATTAGCCATATTATGGTTATATGACCGATAGAACGACAATTACTATACTTATTACTCTTATTATTATCAATCTAACTCATATTATTAGCCATATTATGCTTATATGATCGATAGGACGACAATTACTATACTCATTACTCTTATTATTATCAATCTAACTCATATTATTAACCATATTATGCAGATATGATAGATAGAACGACAATTACTATACTTTTCACTCTTATTCTTATCAATCTAACTCATATTATTAGCCATATTATGCATATATGATCGATAGGATGACAATTACTATACTCATTACTCTTATTATTATCAATCTAACTCATATTATTAGCCATATTATGCTTATATGATCGATATAACGACAATTACTATACTTATCACAATCACTGTTATCAATCTAACTCATATTATTAGCCATATTATGGTTATGTGACCGATAGAACGACAATTACTATACTTATTACTCTCATTATTATCAATCTAACTCATATTATTAGCCATATTATGGTTATATGACCGATAGAATGACAATTACTATGCTTATTACTCTTATTATTATCAATCTAACTCATATTATTAGCCATATTATGGTTATATGACCGATAGAATGACAATTACTATACTCATCACTCTTATTATTATCAATCTAACTCATATTATTAGCCATATTATGCTTATATGATCGATATAACGACAATTACTATACTTATTACACTCACTGTTTTCAATCTAACTCATAATATTAGCCATATTATGGTTATATGACCGATAGAACGACAATTACTATACTTATTACTCTTATTATTATCAATCTAACTCATATTATTAGTCATATTACGCGTATATGATCGATAGGACGACAATTACTATACTCATTACTCTTATTATTATAAATCTAACTCATATCATGAGCCATATTATGCTTATATGATCGATAGAGCGACAATTACTATGCTTATTACACTCACTATTATCAATCTAACTCATATTATTAACCATATTATGCACATATGATCGATAGTACGACAATTACTATACTTATTACTCTTATTCTCATCAATCTAACTCATATTATTAGCCATATAATGCTTATATGATCGATAGGACGACAATTACTATACTCATTACTCTTATTATTATCAATCTTACTCATATTATTAGCCATATTATGCTTATATGATCGATATAACGCCAATTACAATACTTATTACTCTCACTGTTATCAATCTAACTCATATTATTAGCCATATTATGGTTATATGACCGATAGAACGGCAAGTACTATACTTATTAATCTTATTATTATCAATCTAACTCATATTATTAGCCATATTATGCTTTTATGATCGATAGGACGACAATTACTATACTCAATCCTCTTACTATTATCAATCTAACTCATATTATTAGCCATATTGTGCTTATATGATCAATAGAACGACAAGTACTATACTTACTACTTTTACTATTATCAATCTAACTCATATTATTAGCCATATTATGCTTATATGATCGATAGAACGACAATTACTATTCTTATCACACTCACTGTTATCAATCTAACTCATATTATTAGCCATATTTTGGTTATATGACCGATAGAAGGACAATTACTATACTTATTACTCTTATTATTATCAATCTAACTCATATTATTAGCCATATTATGCTTATATGATCTATAGAACGACAATTACAATACTCATTACTCTTATTATTATCAATCTAACTCATATTATTAGCCATATTATGCTTATATGATCAATAGAACGACAATTACTATACTTATTACTCTTATTATTATCATTCTAAGTCATATTATTAGCCATATTATGCTTATATGATCGATAGAACGACAATTACTATACTTATTACTCTCATTGTTATCAATCTAACTCATATTATTAGCCATATTATGCTTATATGATCGATATAACGACAATTACTAAACTTATTACACTCACTGTTATCAATCTAACTCATATTATTAGCCATATTATGGTTATATGACCGATAGAACGACAATTACTATACTTATTACACTTATTATTATCAATCTAACACATTTTATTAGCCATATTATGCTTATATGATCGATAGGACGACAATTACTATACTCATTACTCTTATTATTATCAATCTAACTCATATTATTAGCCATATTATGCTTTTATGATCGATACGACGACAATTACTATACTCAATCCTCTTACTATTATCAGTCTAACTCATATTATTAGCCATATTGTGCTTATATGATCGACAGAACGACAAGTACTATACTTACTACTTTTACTATTATCAATCTAACTCATATTATTAGCCATATTATGCTTATATGATCGATAGAACGACAATTACTATTCTTATCACACTCACTGTTATCAATCTAACTCATATTATTAGCCATATTTTGGTTATATGACCGATAGAAGGACAATTACTATACTCATTACTCTTATCATTATCAATCTAACTCATATTATTAGCCATATTATGCTTATACGATCGATAGGACGACAATTACTATACTCATTACTCTTATTATTATCATTCTAACTCAAATTATTAGCCATATTATGCTTATATGATCCGTAGAACGACAGTTACTATACTTATTAATCTTATTATTATCAATCTAACTCATATTATTAGCCATATTATGCTTATATGATCGATAGAACGACAATTACTATACTCATTACTCATATTATTATCAATCTAACTCATGTTATTAGCCATATTATGCTTATATGATCGATAGAACGTCAATTACTATGCTTATTACACTCACTATTATCAATCTAACTCATATTATTAACCATATTATGCAGATATGATAGATAGAACGACAATTACTATACCTTTTACTGTTATTCTTATCAATCTAACTCATATTATTAGCCATATTATGCATATATGATCGATAGGATGACAATTACTATACTCATTACTTTTATTATTATCAATCTAACTCATATTATTAGCCATATTATGCTTATATGATCGATATAACGACAATTACTATACTTATTACACTCACTGTTATCAATCTATCTCATATTATTAGCCATATTATGGTTATATGACCGATAGAACGACAATTACTCTACTTATTACTCTTATTATTATCAATCTAACTCATATTATTAGCCATATTATGCTTATATGATCGATAGGACGACAATTACTATACTCATTACTCTTATTATTATCAATCTAACTCATATTATTAGCCATATTATGCTTGTATGATCGATAGAACGACAATTACTATGCTTATTACACTCACTATTATCAATCTAACTCATATTATTAACCATATTATGCAGATATGATAGATAGAACGACAATTACTATACTTTTTACTCTTATTCTTATCAATCTAACTCATATTATTAGCCATATTATGCTTATATGATCGATAGAACGACAATTACTATTCTTATCACACTCACTGTTATCAATCTAACTCATATTATTAGCCATATTTTGGTTATATGACCGATAGAAGGACAATTACTATACTCATTACTCTTATCATTATCAATCTAACTCATATTATTAGCCATATTATGCTTATACGATCGATAGGACGACAATTACTATACTCATTACTCTTATTATTATCATTCTAACTCAAATTATTAGCCATATTATGCTTATATGATCCGTAGAACGACAGTTACTATACTTATTAATCTTATTATTATCAATCTAACTCATATTATTAGCCATATTATGCTTATATGATCGATAGAACGACAATTACTATACTTATTACACTCACTGTTATCAATCTAACTCATATTATTTAACCATATTATGGTTATATGACCGATAGAACGACAATTACTATACTTATTACTCTTATTATTATCAATCTAACTCATATTATTAGCCATATTACGCTTATATGATCGATAGGACGACAATTACTATACTCATTACTCTTATTATTATAAATCTAACTCATATCATGAGCCATATTATGCTTATATGATCGATAGAACGACAATTACTATGCTTATTACACTCACTATTATCAATCTAACTCATATTATTAACCATATTATGCACATATGATCGATAGAACGACAATTACTATACTTATTACTCTTATTCTCATCAATCTAACTCATATTATTAGCCATATAATGCTTATATGATCGATAGGACGACAATTACTATACTCATTACTCTTATTATTATCAATCTTACTCATATTATTAGCCATATTATGCTTATATGATCGATATAACGACAATTACAATACTTATTACACTCACTGTTATCAATCTAACTCATATTATTAGCCATATTATGGTTATATGACCGATAGAACGGCAAGTACTATACTTATTAATCTTATTATTATCAATCTAACTCATATTATTAGCCATATTATGCTTTTATGATCGATAGGACGACAATTACTATACTCAATCCTCTTACTATTATCAATCTAACTCATATTATTAGCCATATTGTGCTTATATGATCGATAGAACGACAAGTACTATACTTACTACTTTTACTATTATCAATCTAACTCATATTATTAGCCATATTATGCTTATATGATCGATAGAACGACAATTACTATTCTTATTACACTCACTGTTATCAATCTAACTCATATTATTAGCCATATTTTGGTTATATGACCGATAGAAGGACAATTACTATACTTATTACTCTCATTGTTATCAATCTAACTCATATTATTAGCCATATTATGTTTATATGATCGATAGAACGACAATTACTATACTTATTACTCTCATTATTATCAATCTAACTCATATTATTAGCCATATTATGGTTATATGGCCGATAGAATGACAATTACTATGCTTATTACTCTTATTATTATCAATCTAACTCATATTATTAGCCATATTATGCTTATATGATCGATAGAACGACAATTACTGTACTCATTACTCATATTATTATCAATCTAACTCATATTATTAGCCATATTATGCTTATATGATCGATATAACGACAATTACTAAACTTATTACACTCACTGTTATCAATCTAACTCATATTATTAGCCATATTATGGTTATATGATCGATAGGACGACAATTACTATACTCATTACTCTTATTATTATCAATCTAACTCATATTATTAGCCATATAATGCTTATATGATCGATAGGACGACAATTACTATACTCATTACTCTTATTATTATCAATCTAACTCATGTTATTAGCCATATTATGCATATATGATCGATAGGACGACAATTACTATACTCATTACTCTTATTATTATCAATTTAACTCATATTATTAGCCATATTATGCAGATATGATCGATAGAACGACAATTACTATACTTATTACTCTTTTTATTATCAATCTAACTCATATTATTAGCCATATTATGCTTATATGATCCGTAGAACGACAGTTACTATAGTTATTAATATTATTATTATCAATCTAACTCATATTATTAGCCATATTATGGTTATATGACCGATAGAACGGCAAGTACTATACTTATTACTCTTATTATTATCAATCTAACTTATATTATTAGCCATATTATGCTTTTATGATCGATAGGACGACAATTACTATACTCATTACTCTTACTATTATCAATCTAACTCATATTATTAGCCATATTGTGCTTATATGATCGATAGAACGACAAGTACTATACTTACTACTTTTACTATTATCAATCTAACTCATATGATTAGCCATATTATGCTTATATGATCGATAGAACGACAATTACAATACTCATTACTCTTATTATTATCAATCTAACTCATATTATTAGCCATATTATGCTTATATGATCGATATAACGACAATTACTAAACTTATTACACTCACTGTTATCAATCTAACTCATATTATTAGCCATATTATGGTTATATGATCGATAGGACGACAATTACTATACTCATTACTCTTATTATTATCAATCTAACTCATATTATTAGCCATATAATGCTTATATGATCGATAGGACGACAATTACTATACTCATTACTCTTATTATTATCAATCTAACTCATGTTATTAGCCATATTATGCATATATGATCGATAGGACGACAATTACTATACTCATTACTCTTATTATTATCAATCTAACTCATATTATTAGCCATATAATGCTTATATGATCGATAGGACGACAATTACTATACTCATTACTCTTATTATTATCAATCTAACTCATATTATTAGCCATATAATGCTTATATGATCGATAGGACGACAATTACTATACTCATTACTCTTATTATTATCAATCTAACTCATGTTATTAGCCATATTATGCATATATGATCGATAGGACGACAATTACTATACTCATTACTCTTATTATTATCAATTTAACTCATATTATTAGCCATATTATGCAGATATGATCGATAGAACGACAGTTACTATACTTATTAATCTTATTATTATCAATCTAACTCATATTATTATCCATATTATGCTTATATGATCGATAGAACGACAATTACTATACTTATTACACTCACTGTTATCAATCTAACTCATATTATTTAACCATATTATGGTTATATGACCGATAGAACGACAATTACTATACTTATTACTCTTATTATTATCAATCTAACTCATATTATTAGCCATATTACGCTTATATGATCGATAGGACGACAATTACTATACTCATTACTCTTATTATTATAAATCTAACTCATATCATGAGCCATATTATGCTTATATGATCGATAGAACGACAATTACTATGCTTATTACACTCACTATTATCAATCTAACTCATATTATTAACCATATTATGCACATATGATCGATAGAACGACAATTACTATACTTATTACTCTTATTCTCATCAATCTAACTCATATTATTAGCCATATAATGCTTATATGATCGATAGGACGACAATTACTATACTCATTACTCTTATTATTATCAATCTTACTCATATTATTAGCCATATTATGCTTATGTGATCGATATAACGACAATTACAATACTTATTACTCTCTTTATTATCAATCTAACTCATATTATTAGCCATATTATGGTTATGTGACCGATAGAACGACAATTACTATACTTATTACTCTCATTATTATCAATCTAACTCATATTATTAGCCATATTATGGTTATATGACCGATAGAATGACAATTACTATGCTTATTACTCTTATTATTATCAATCTAACTCATATTATTAGCCATATTATGGTTATATGACCGATAGAATGACAATTACTATACTCATCACTCTTATTATTATCAATCTAACTCATATTATTAGCCATATTATGCTTATATGATCGATATAACGACAATTACTATACTTATTACACTCACTGTTATCAATCTAACTCATATTATTAGCCATATTATGGTTATATGACCGATAGAACGACAATTACTATACTTATTACTCTTATTATTATCAATCTAACTCATATTATTAGCCATATTATGCTTATATGATCGATAGGACGACAATTACTATACTCATTACTCTTATTATTATCAATCTAACTCATGTTATTAGCCATATTATGCTTATATGATCCATAGAACGACAATTACTATGCTTATTACACTCACTATTATCAATCTAACTCATATTATTAACCATATTATGCAGATATGATAGATAGAACGACAATTACTATACTTTTTACTGTTATTCTTATCAATCTAACTCATATTATTAGCCATATTATGCATATATGATCGATAGGATGACAATTACTATACTCATTACTTTTATTATTATCAATCTAACTCATATTATTAGCCATATTATTCTTATATGATCGATATAACGACAATTACTATACTTATTACTCTCTTTATTATCAATCTAACTCATATTATTAGCCATATTATGGTTATGTGACCGATAGAACGACAATTACTATACTTATTACTCTCATTGTTATCAATCTAACTCATATTATTAGCCATATAATGCTTATATGATCGATAGGACGACAATTACTATACTCATTACTCTTATTATTATCAATCTAACTCATGTTATTAGCCATATTATGCTTATATGATCCATAGAACGACAATTACTATGCTTATTACACTCACTATTATCAATCTAACTCATATTATTAACCATATTATGCAGATATGATAGATAGAACGACAATTACTATACTTTTTACTGTTATTCTTATCAATCTAACTCATATTATTAGCCATATTATGCATATATGATCGATAGGATGACAATTACTATACTCATTACTTTTATTATTATCAATCTAACTCATATTATTAGCCATATTATGCTTATATGATCGATATAACGACAATTACTATACTTATTACACTCACTGTTATCAATCTAACTCATATTATTAGCCATATTATGGTTATATGACCGATAGAACGACAATTACTATACTTATTACTCTTATTATTATCAATCTAACTCATATTATTAGCCATATTATGCTTATATGATCGATAGGACGACAATTACTATACTCATTACTCTTATTATTATCAATCTAACTCATATTATTAGCCATATTATGCGTATATGATCGATAGAACGACAATTACTATGCTTATTACACTCACTATTATCAATCTAACTCATATCATTAACCATATTATGCAGATATGATAGATAGAACGACAATTACTATGCTTATTACACTCACTATTATCAATCTAACTCATATTATTAACCATATTATGCAGATATGATAGATAGAACGACAATTACTATACTTTTCACTCTTATTCTTATCAATCTAACTCATATTATTAGCCATATTATGCATATATGATCGATAGGATGACAATTACTATACTCATTACTCTTATTATTATCAATCTAACTCATATTATTAGCCATATTATGCTTATATGATCGATATAACGACAATTACTATACTTATCACAATCACTGTTATCAATCTAACTCATATTATTAGCCATATTATGGTTATGTGACCGATAGAACGACAATGACTATACTTATTACTCTCATTATTATCAATCTAACTCATATTATTAGCCATATTATGCTTTTATGATCGATAGGACGACAATTACTATACTCAATCCTCTTACTATTATCAATCTAACTCATATTATTAGCCATATTGTGCTTATATGATTGATAGAACGACAAGTACTATACTTACTACTTTTACTATTATCAATCTAACTCATATTATTAGCCATATTATGCTTATATGATCGATAGAACGACAATTACTATTCTTATCACACTCACTGTTATCAATCTAACTCATATTATTAGCCATATTTTGGTTATATGACCGATAGAAGGACAATTACTATACTTATTACTCTTATTATTATCAATCTAACTCATATTATTAGCCATATTATGCTTATATGATCGATAGAACGACAATTACAATACTCATTACTCTTATTATTATCAATCTAACTCATATTATTAGCCATATTATGCTTATATGATCGATAGAACGACAATTACTATACTTATTACTCTTATTATTATCATTCTAAGTCATATTATTAGCCATATTATGCTTATATGATCGATAGAACGACAATTACTATACTTATTAATCTCATTGTTATCAATCTAACTCATATTATTAGCCATATTATGCTTATATGATCGATATAACGACAATTACTAAACTTATTACACTCACTGTTATCAATCTAACTCATATTATTAGCCATATTATGGTTATATGACCGATAGAACGACAATTACTATACTTATTACACTTATTATTATCAATCTAACACATTTTATTAGCCATATTATGCTTATATGATCGATAGGACGACAATTACTATACTCATTACTCTTATTATTATCAATCTAACTCATATTATTAGCCATATTATGCTTTTATGATCGATACGACGACAATTACTATACTCAATCCTCTTACTATTATCAGTCTAACTCATATTATTAGCCATATTGTGCTTATATGATCGATAGAACGACAAGTACTATACTTACTACTTTTACTATTATCAATCTAACTCATATTATTAGCCATATTATACTTATATGATCGATAGAACGACAATTACTATTCTTATCACACTCACTGTTATCAATCTAACTCATATTATTAGCCATATTTTGGTTATATGACCGATAGAAGGACAATTACTATACTCATTACTCTTATCATTATCAATCTAACTCATATTATTAGCCATATTATGCTTATACGATCGATAGGACGACAATTACTATGCTTATTACACTCACTATTATCAATCTAACTCATATTATTAACCATATTATGCAGATATGATAGATAGAACGACAATTACTATACTTTTTACTCTTATTCTTATCAATCTAACTCATATTATTAGCCATATTATGCTTATACGATCGATAGAACGACAATTACTATACTCATTACTCTTATTATTATCATTCTAACTCAAATTATTAGCCATATTATGCTTATATGATCCGTAGAACGACAATTACTCTACTTATTACACTCACTGTTATCAATCTATCTCATATTATTAGCCATATTATGCTTATATGATCGATAGGACGACAATTACTATACTCATTACTCTTATTATTATCAATCTAACTCATATTATTAGCCATATTATGCTTGTATGATCGATAGAACGACAATTACTATGCTTATTACACTCACTATTATCAATCTAACTCATATTATTAACCATATTATGCAGATATGATAGATAGAACGACAATTACTATACTTTTTACTCTTATTCTTATCAATCTAACTCATATTATTAGCCATATTATGCTTATACGATCGATAGAACGACAATTACTATACTCATTACTCTTATTATTATCATTCTAACTCAAATTATTAGCCATATTATGCTTATATGATCCGTAGAACGACAGTTACTATACTTATTAATCTTATTATTATCAATCTAACTCATATTATTAGCCATATTATGCTTATATGATCGATAGGACGACAATTACTATACTCAATCCTCTTACTATTATCAATCTAACTCATATTATTAGCCATATTGTGCTTATATGATCGATAGAACGACAAGTACTATACTTACTACTTTTACTATTATCAATCTAACTCATATTATTAGCCATATTATGCTTATATGATCGATAGAACGACAATTACTATTCTTATCACACTCACTGTTATCAATCTAACTCATATTATTAGCCATATTTTGGTTATATGACCGATAGAAGGACAATTACTATACTTATTACTCTTATTATTATCAATCTAACTCATATTATTAGCCATATTATGCTTATATGATCGATAGAACGACAATTACAATACTCATTACTCTTATTATTATCAATCTAACTCATATTATTAGCCATATTATGCTTATATGATCGATAGAACGACAATTACTATACTTATTACTCTTATTATTATCATTCTAAGTCATATTATTAGCCATATTATGCTTATATGATCGATAGAACGACAATTACTATACTTATTACTCTCATTGTTATCAATCTAACTCATATTATTAGCCATATTATGCTTATATGATCGATATAACGACAATTACTAAACTTATTACACTCACTGTTATCAATCTAACTCATATTATTAGCCATATTATGGTTATATGACCGATAGAACGACAATTACTATACTTATTACACTTATTATTATCAATCTAACTCATGTTATTAGCCATATTATGCATATATGATCGATAGGACGACAATTACTATACTCATTACTCTTATTATTATCAATTTAACTCATATTATTAGCCATATTATGCAGATATGATCGATAGAACGACAATTACTATACTTATTACTCTTTTTATTATCAATCTAACTCATATTATTAGCCATATTATGCTTATATGATCCGTAGAACGACAGTTACTATAGTTATTAATATTATTATTATCAATCTAACTTATATTATTAGCCATATTATGCTTTTATGATCGATAGGACGACAATTACTATACTCATTACTCTTACTATTATCAATCTAACTCATATTATTAGCCATATTGTGCTTATATGATCGATAGAACGACAAGTACTATACTTACTACTTTTACTATTATCAATCTAACTCATATGATTAGCCATATTATGCTTATATGATCGATAGAACGACAATTACAAAACTCATTACTCTTATTATTATCAATCTAACTCATATTATTAGCCATATTATGCTTATATGATCGATATAACGACAATTACTATTCTTATTACACTCACTGTTATCAATCTAACTCATATTATTAGCCATATTTTGGTTATATGACCGATAGAAGGACAATTACTATACTTATTACTCTCATTGTTATCAATCTAACTCATATTATTAGCCATATTATGTTTATATGATCGATAGAACGACAATTACTATACTTATTACTCTCATTATTATCAATCTAACTCATATTATTAGCCATATTATGGTTATATGGCCGATAGAATGACAATTACTATGCTTATTACTCTTATTATTATCAATCTAACTCATATTATTAGCCATATTATGCTTATATGATCGATAGAACGACAATTACTGTACTCATTACTCATATTATTATCAATCTAACTCATATTATTAGCCATATTATGCTTATATGATCGATATAACGACAATTACTAAACTTATTACACTCACTGTTATCAATCTAACTCATATTATTAGCCATATTATGGTTATATGATCGATAGAACGACAATTACAATACTCATTACTCTTATTATTATCAATCTAACTCATATTATTAGCCATATTATGCTTATATGATCGATATAACGACAATTACTATAATTATCACAATCACTGTTATCAATCTAACTCATATTATTAGCCATATTATGGTTATGTGACCGATAGAACGACAATTACTATACTTATTACTCTCATTATTATCAATCTAACTCATATTATTAGCCATATTATGGTTATATGACCGATAGAATGACAATTACTATGCTTATTACTCTTA
This sequence comes from Megachile rotundata, assembly GCF_050947335.1. Lineage (NCBI taxonomy): Eukaryota > Metazoa > Arthropoda > Insecta > Hymenoptera > Megachilidae > Megachile > Megachile rotundata. Next base: position 98,754 of record NW_027473719.1, on the reverse strand, counting down.
TTATTATCAATCTAACTCATATTATTAGCCATATTATGCTTATATGATCGATATAACGACAATTACTATACTTATTACACTCACTGTTATCAATCTAACTCATATTATTAGCCATATTATGGTTATATGACCGATAGAACGACAATTACTATACTTATTACTCTTATTATTATCAATCTAACTCATATTATTAGCCATATTATGCTTATATGATCGATAGGACGACAATTACTATACTCATTACTCTTATTATTATCAATCTAACTCATGTTATTAGCCATATTATGCTTATATGATCAATAGAACGACAATTACTATGCTTATTACACTCACTATTATCAATCTAACTCATATTATTAACCATATTATGCAGATATGATAGATAGAACGACAATTACTATACTTTTTACTGTTATTCTTATCAATCTAACTCATATTATTAGCCATATTATGCATATATGATCGATAGGATGACAATTACTATACTCATTACTTTTATTATTATCAATCTAACTCATATTATTAGCCATATTATGCTTATATGATCGATATAACGACAATTACTATACTTATTACACTCACTGTTATCAATCTATCTCATATTATTAGCCATATTATGGTTATATGACCGATAGAACGACAATTACTATACTTATTACTCTTATTATTATCAATCTAACTCATATTATTAGCCATATTATGCTTATATGATCGATAGGACGACAATTACTATACTCATTACTCTTATTATTATCAATCTAACTCATATTATTAGCCATATTATGCTTATATGATCGATAGAACGACAATTACTATGCTTATTACACTCGCTATTATCAATCTAACTCATATTATTAACCATATTATGCAGATATGATAGATAGAACGACAATTACTATACTTTTTACTCTTATTCTTATCAATCTAACTCATATTATTAGCCATATTATGCTTATACGATCGATAGGACGACAATTACTATACTCATTACTCTTATTATTATCATTCTAACTCAAATTATTAGCCATATTATGCTTATATGATCCGTAGAACGACAGTTACTATACTTATTAATCTTATTATTATCAATCTAACTCATATTATTAGCCATATTATGCTTATATGATCGATATAACGACAATTACTATACTTATTACACTCACTGTTATCAATCTATCTCATATTATTAGCCATATTATGGTTATATGACCGATAGAACGACAATTACTATACTTATTACTCTTATTATTATCAATCTAACTCATATTATTAGCCATATTATGCTTATATGATCGATAGAACGACAATTACTATACTTATTACTCTCTTTATTATCAATCTAACTCATATTATTAGCCATATTATGGTTATGTGACCGATAGAACGACAATTACTATACTTATTACTCTCATTATTATCAATTTAACTCATATTATTAGCCATATTATGCTTATATGATCGATAGAACGACAATTACTATACTTATTACTCTTATTATTATCATTCTAACTCATATTATTGGCCATATTATGCTTATATGATCGATAGGACGACAATTACTATACTCATTACTCATATTATTATCAATCTAACTCATGTTATTAGCCATATTATGCTTATATGATCGATAGAACGTCAATTACTATGCTTATTACACTCACTATTATCAATCTAACTCATATTATTAACCATATTATGCAGATATGATAGATAGAACGACAATTACTATACTTTTTACTCTTATTCTTATCAATCTAACTCATATTATTAGCCATATTATGCATATATGATCGATAGGATGACAATTACTATACTCATTACTTTTATTATTATCAATCTAACTCATATTATTAGCCATATTATGCTTATATGATCGATATAACGACAATTACTATACTTATTACACTCACTGTTATCAATCTAACTCATATTATTAGCCATATTATGGTTATATGACCGATAGAACGACAATTACTATACTTATTACTCTTATTATTATCAATCTAACTCATATTATTAGCCATATTATGCTTATATGATCGATAGGACGACAATTACTATACTCATTACTCTTATTATTATCAATCTAACTCATATTATTAGCCATATTATGCGTATATGATCGATAGAACGACAATTACTATGCTTATTACACTCACTATTATCAATCTAACTCATATCATTAACCATATTATGCAGATATGATAGATACAACGACAATTACTATGCTTATTACACTCACTATTATCAATCTAACTCATATTATTAACCATATTATGCAGATATGATAGATAGAACGACAATTACTATACTTTTCACTCTTATTCTTATCAATCTAACTCATATTATTAGCCATATTATGCAGATATGATAGATAGAACGACAATTACTATACTTTTTACTCTTATTCTTATCAATCTAACTCATATTATTAGCCATATTATGCATATATGATCGATAGGATGACAATTACTATACTCATTACTTTTATTATTATCAATCTAACTCATATTATTAGCCATATTATGCTTATATGATCGATATAACGACAATTACTATACTTATTACACTCACTGTTATCAATCTAACTCATATTATTAGCCATATTATGGTTATATGACCGATAGAACGACAATTACTATACTTATTACTCTTATTATTATCAATCTAACTCATATTATTAGCCATATTATGCTTATATGATCGATAGGACGACAATTACTATACTCATTACTCTTATTATTATCAATCTAACTCATATTATTAGCCATATTATGCGTATATGATCGATAGAACGACAATTACTATGCTTATTACACTCACTATTATCAATCTAACTCATATCATTAACCATATTATGCAGATATGATAGATACAACGACAATTACTATGCTTATTACACTCACTATTATCAATCTAACTCATATTATTAACCATATTATGCAGATATGATAGATAGAACGACAATTACTATACTTTTCACTCTTATTCTTATCAATCTAACTCATATTATTAGCCATATTATGCATATATGATCGATAGGATGACAATTACTATACTCATTACTCTTATTATTATCAATCTAACTCATATTATTAGCCATATTATGCTTATATGATCGATATAACGACAATTACTATACTTATCACAATCACTGTTATCAATCTAACTCATATTATTAGCCATATTATGGTTATGTGACCGATAGAACGACAATTACTATACTTATTACTCTCATTATTATCAATCTAACTCATATTATTAGCCATATTATGGTTATATGACCGATAAAATGACAATTACTATGCTTATTACTCTTATTATTATCAATCTAACTCATATTATTAGCCATATTATGGTTATATGACCGATAGAATGACAATTACTATACTCATCACTCTTATTATTATCAATCTAACTCATATTATTAGCCATATTATGGTTATATGACCGATAGAACGACAATTACTATACTTATTACTCTTATTATTATCAATCTAACTCATATTATTAGCCATATTATGGTTATATGACCGATAAAATGACAATTACTATGCTTATTACTCTTATTATTATCAATCTAACTCATATTATTAGCCATATTATGGTTATATGACCGATAGAATGACAATTACTATACTCATCACTCTTATTATTATCAATCTAACTCATATTATTAGCCATATTATGGTTATATGACCGATAGAACGACAATTACTATACTTATTACTCTTATTATTATCAATCTAACTCATATTATTAGCCATATTATGCTTATATGATCGATAGGACGACAATTACTATACTCATTACTCTTATTATTATCAATCTAACTCATATTATTAGCCATATTATGCGTATATGATCGATAGAACGACAATTACTATGCTTATTACACTCACTATTATCAATCTAACTCATATCATTAACCATATTATGCAGATATGATAGATACAACGACAATTACTATGCTTATTACACTCACTATTATCAATCTAACTCATATTATTAACCATATTATGCAGATATGATAGATAGAACGACAATTACTATACTTTTCACTCTTATTCTTATCAATCTAACTCATATTATTAGCCATATTATGCATATATGATCGATAGGATGACAATTACTATACTCATTACTCTTATTATTATCAATCTAACTCATATTATTAGCCATATTATGGTTATATGACCGATAGAATGACAATTACTATACTCATCACTCTTATTATTATCAATCTAACTCATATTATTAGCCATATTATGCTTATATGATCGATATAACGACAATTACTATACTTATTACACTCACTGTTATCAATCTAACTCATATTATTAGCCATATTATGGTTATATGACCGATAGAACGACAATTACTATACTTATTACTCTTATTATTATCAATCTAACTCATATTATTAGCCATATTATGCTTATATGATCGATAGGACGACAATTACTATACTCATTACTCTTATTATTGTCAATCTAACTCATGTTATTAGCCATATTATGCTTATATGATCAATAGAACCACAATTACTATGCTTATTACACTCACTATTATCAATCTAACTCATATTATTAACCATATTATGCAGATATGATAGATAGAACGACAATTACTATACTTTTTACTGTTATTCTTATCAATCTAACTCATATTATTAGCCATATTATGCATATATGATCGATAGGATGACAATTACTATACTCATTACTTTTATTATTATCAATCTAACTCATATTATTAGCCATATTATGCTTATATGATCGATATAACGACAATTACTATACTTATTACACTCACTGTTATCAATCTATCTCATATTATTAGCCATATTATGGTTATATGACCGATAGAACGACAATTACTATACTTATTACTCTTATTATTATCAATCTAACTCATATTATTAGCCATATTATGCTTATATGATCGATAGGACGACAATTACTATACTCATTACTCTTATTATTATCAATCTAACTCATATTATTAGCCATATTATGCTTATATGATCGATAGAACGACAATTACTATGCTTATTACACTCGCTATTATCAATCTAACTCATATTATTAACCATATTATGCAGATATGATAGATAGAACGACAATTACTATACTTTTTACTCTTATTCTTATCAATCTAACTCATATTATTAGCCATATTATGCTTATACGATCGATAGGACGACAATTACTATACTCATTACTCTTATTATTATCATTCTAACTCAAATTATTAGCCATATTATGCTTATATGATCCGTAGAACGACAGTTACTATACTTATTAATCTTATTATTATCAATCTAACTCATATTATTAGCCATATTATGCTTATATGATCGATATAACGACAATTACTATACTTATTACACTCACTGTTATCAATCTATCTCATATTATTAGCCATATTATGGTTATATGACCGATAGAACGACAATTACTATACTTATTACTCTTATTATTATCAATCTAACTCATATTATTAGCCATATTATGCTTATATGATCGATAGAACGACAATTACTATACTTATTACTCTCTTTATTATCAATCTAACTCATATTATTAGCCATATTATGGTTATGTGACCGATAGAACGACAATTACTATACTTATTACTCTCATTATTATCAATTTAACTCATATTATTAGCCATATTATGCTTATATGATCGATAGAACGACAATTACTATACTTATTACTCTTATTATTATCATTCTAACTCATATTATTGGCCATATTATGCTTATATGATCGATAGGACGACAATTACTATACTCATTACTCATATTATTATCAATCTAACTCATGTTATTAGCCATATTATGCTTATATGATCGATAGAACGTCAATTACTATGCTTATTACACTCACTATTATCAATCTAACTCATATTATTAACCATATTATGCAGATATGATAGATAGAACGACAATTACTATACTTTTTACTCTTATTCTTATCAATCTAACTCATATTATTAGCCATATTATGCATATATGATCGATAGGATGACAATTACTATACTCATTACTTTTATTATTATCAATCTAACTCATATTATTAGCCATATTATGCTTATATGATCGATATAACGACAATTACTATACTTATTACACTCACTGTTATCAATCTAACTCATATTATTAGCCATATTATGGTTATATGACCGATAGAACGACAATTACTATACTTATTACTCTTATTATTATCAATCTAACTCATATTATTAGCCATATTATGCTTATATGATCGATAGGACGACAATTACTATACTCATTACTCTTATTATTATCAATCTAACTCATATTATTAGCCATATTATGCGTATATGATCGATAGAACGACAATTACTATGCTTATTACACTCACTATTATCAATCTAACTCATATCATTAACCATATTATGCAGATATGATAGATACAACGACAATTACTATGCTTATTACACTCACTATTATCAATCTAACTCATATTATTAACCATATTATGCAGATATGATAGATAGAACGACAATTACTATACTTTTCACTCTTATTCTTATCAATCTAACTCATATTATTAGCCATATTATGCAGATATGATAGATAGAACGACAATTACTATACTTTTTACTCTTATTCTTATCAATCTAACTCATATTATTAGCCATATTATGCATATATGATCGATAGGATGACAATTACTATACTCATTACTTTTATTATTATCAATCTAACTCATATTATTAGCCATATTATGCTTATATGATCGATATAACGACAATTACTATACTTATTACACTCACTGTTATCAATCTAACTCATATTATTAGCCATATTATGGTTATATGACTGATAGAACGACAATTACTATACTTATTACTCTTATTATTATCAATCTAACTCATATTATTAGCCATATTATGCTTATATGATCGATAGGACGACAATTACTATACTCATTACTCTTATTATTATCAATCTAACTCATATTATTAGCCATATTATGCGTATATGATCGATAGAACGACAATTACTATGCTTATTACACTCACTATTATCAATCTAACTCATATCATTAACCATATTATGCAGATATGATAGATACAACGACAATTACTATGCTTATTACACTCACTATTATCAATCTAACTCATATTATTAACCATATTATGCAGATATGATAGATAGAACGACAATTACTATACTTTTCACTCTTATTCTTATCAATCTAACTCATATTATTAGCCATATTATGCATATATGATCGATAGGATGACAATTACTATACTCATTACTCTTATTATTATCAATCTAACTCATATTATTAGCCATATTATGCTTATATGATCGATATAACGACAATTACTATACTTATCACAATCACTGTTATCAATCTAACTCATATTATTAGCCATATTATGGTTATGTGACCGATAGAACGACAATTACTATACTTATTACTCTCATTATTATCAATCTAACTCATATTATTAGCCATATTATGGTTATATGACCGATAAAATGACAATTACTATGCTTATTACTCTTATTATTATCAATCTAACTCATATTATTAGCCATATTATGGTTATATGACCGATAGAATGACAATTACTATACTCATCACTCTTATTATTATCAATCTAACTCATATTATTAGCCATATTATGGTTATATGACCGATAGAACGACAATTACTATACTTATTACTCTTATTATTATCAATCTAACTCATATTATTAGCCATATTATGGTTATATGACCGATAAAATGACAATTACTATGCTTATTACTCTTATTATTATCAATCTAACTCATATTATTAGCCATATTATGGTTATATGACCGATAGAATGACAATTACTATACTCATCACTCTTATTATTATCAATCTAACTCATATTATTAGCCATATTATGGTTATATGACCGATAGAACGACAATTACTATACTTATTACTCTTATTATTATCAATCTAACTCATATTATTAGCCATATTATGCTTATATGATCGATAGGACGACAATTACTATACTCATTACTCTTATTATTATCAATCTAACTCATATTATTAGCCATATTATGCGTATATGATCGATAGAACGACAATTACTATGCTTATTACACTCACTATTATCAATCTAACTCATATCATTAACCATATTATGCAGATATGATAGATACAACGACAATTACTATGCTTATTACACTCACTATTATCAATCTAACTCATATTATTAACCATATTATGCAGATATGATAGATAGAACGACAATTACTATACTTTTCACTCTTATTCTTATCAATCTAACTCATATTATTAGCCATATTATGCATATATGATCGATAGGATGACAATTACTATACTCATTACTCTTATTATTATCAATCTAACTCATATTATTAGCCATATTATGGTTATATGACCGATAGAATGACAATTACTATACTCATCACTCTTATTATTATCAATCTAACTCATATTATTAGCCATATTATGCTTATATGATCGATATAACGACAATTACTATACTTATTACACTCACTGTTATCAATCTAACTCATATTATTAGCCATATTATGGTTATATGACCGATAGAACGACAATTACTATACTTATTACTCTTATTATTATCAATCTAACTCATATTATTAGCCATATTATGCTTATATGATCGATAGGACGACAATTACTATACTCATTACTCTTATTATTGTCAATCTAACTCATGTTATTAGCCATATTATGCTTATATGATCAATAGAACCACAATTACTATGCTTATTACACTCACTATTATCAATCTAACTCATATTATTAACCATATTATGCAGATATGATAGATAGAACGACAATTACTATACTTTTTACTGTTATTCTTATCAATCTAACTCATATTATTAGCCATATTATGCATATATGATCGATAGGATGACAATTACTATACTCATTACTTTTATTATTATCAATCTAACTCATATTATTAGCCATATTATGCTTATATGATCGATATAACGACAATTACTATACTTATTACACTCACTGTTATCAATCTATCTCATATTATTAGCCATATTATGGTTATATGACCGATAGAACGACAATTACTATACTTATTACTCTTATTATTATCAATCTAACTCATATTATTAGCCATATTATGCTTATATGATCGATAGGACGACAATTACTATACTCATTACTCTTATTATTATCAATCTAACTCATATTATTAGCCATATTATGCTTATATGATCGATAGAACGACAATTACTATGCTTATTACACTCGCTATTATCAATCTAACTCATATTATTAACCATATTATGCAGATATGATAGATAGAACGACAATTACTATACTTTTTACTCTTATTCTTATCAATCTAACTCATATTATTAGCCATATTATGCTTATACGATCGATAGGACGACAATTACTATACTCATTACTCTTATTATTATCATTCTAACTCAAATTATTAGCCATATTATGCTTATATGATCCGTAGAACGACAGTTACTATACTTATTAATCTTATTATTATCAATCTAACTCATATTATTAGCCATATTATGCTTATATGATCGATATAACGACAATTACTATACTTATTACACTCACTGTTATCAATCTATCTCATATTATTAGCCATATTATGGTTATATGACCGATAGAACGACAATTACTATACTTATTACTCTTATTATTATCAATCTAACTCATATTATTAGCCATATTATGCTTATATGATCGATAGAACGACAATTACTATACTTATTACTCTCTTTATTATCAATCTAACTCATATTATTAGCCATATTATGGTTATGTGACCGATAGAACGACAATTACTATACTTATTACTCTCATTATTATCAATTTAACTCATATTATTAGCCATATTATGCTTATATGATCGATAGAACGACAATTACTATACTTATTACTCTTATTATTATCATTCTAACTCATATTATTGGCCATATTATGCTTATATGATCGATAGGACGACAATTACTATACTCATTACTCATATTATTATCAATCTAACTCATGTTATTAGCCATATTATGCTTATATGATCGATAGAACGTCAATTACTATGCTTATTACACTCACTATTATCAATCTAACTCATATTATTAACCATATTATGCAGATATGATAGATAGAACGACAATTACTATACTTTTTACTCTTATTCTTATCAATCTAACTCATATTATTAGCCATATTATGCATATATGATCGATAGGATGACAATTACTATACTCATTACTTTTATTATTATCAATCTAACTCATATTATTAGCCATATTATGCTTATATGATCGATATAACGACAATTACTATACTTATTACACTCACTGTTATCAATCTAACTCATATTATTAGCCATATTATGGTTATATGACCGATAGAACGACAATTACTATACTTATTACTCTTATTATTATCAATCTAACTCATATTATTAGCCATATTATGCTTATATGATCGATAGGACGACAATTACTATACTCATTACTCTTATTATTATCAATCTAACTCATATTATTAGCCATATTATGCGTATATGATCGATAGAACGACAATTACTATGCTTATTACACTCACTATTATCAATCTAACTCATATCATTAACCATATTATGCAGATATGATAGATACAACGACAATTACTATGCTTATTACACTCACTATTATCAATCTAACTCATATTATTAACCATATTATGCAGATATGATAGATAGAACGACAATTACTATACTTTTCACTCTTATTCTTATCAATCTAACTCATATTATTAGCCATATTATGCAGATATGATAGATAGAACGACAATTACTATACTTTTTACTCTTATTCTTATCAATCTAACTCATATTATTAGCCATATTATGCATATATGATCGATAGGATGACAATTACTATACTCATTACTTTTATTATTATCAATCTAACTCATATTATTAGCCATATTATGCTTATATGATCGATATAACGACAATTACTATACTTATTACACTCACTGTTATCAATCTAACTCATATTATTAGCCATATTATGGTTATATGACCGATAGAACGACAATTACTATACTTATTACTCTCATTATTATCAATCTAACTCATATTATTAGCCATATTATGGTTATATGACCGATAGAATGACAATTACTATGCTTATTACTCTTATTATTATCAATCTAACTCATATCATGAGCCATATTATGCTTATATGATCGATAGAACGACAATTACTATGCTTATTACACTCACTATTATCAATCTAACTCATATTATTAACCATATTATGCACATATGATCGATAGAACGACAATTACTATACTTATTACTCTTATTCTCATCAATCTAACTCATATTATTAGCCATATAATGCTTATATGATCGATAGGACGACAATTACTATACTCATTACTCTTATTATTATCAATCTTACTCATATTATTAGCCATATTATGCTTATATGATCGATATAACGCCAATTATAATACTTATTACTCTCACTGTTATCAATCTAACTCATATTATTAGCCATATTATGGTTATATGACCGATAGAACGGCAAGTACTATACTTATTAATCTTATTATTATCAATCTAACTCATATTATTAGCCATATTATGCTTTTATGATCGATAGGACGACAATTACTATACTCAATCCTCTTACTATTATCAATCTAACTCATATTATTAGCCATATTGTGCTTATATGATTGATAGAACGACAAGTACTATACTTACTACTTTTACTATTATCAATCTAACTCATATTATTAGCCATATTATGCTTATATGATCGATAGAACGACAATTACTATTCTTATCACACTCACTGTTATCAATCTAACTCATATTATTAGCCATATTTTGGTTATATGACCGATAGAAGGACAATTACTATACTTATTACTCTTATTATTATCAATCTAACTCATATTATTAGCCATATTATGCTTATATGATCGATAGAACGACAATTACAATACTCATTACTCTTATTATTATCAATCTAACTCATATTATTAGCCATATTATGCTTATATGATCGATAGAACGACAATTACTATACTTATTACTCTTATTATTATCATTCTAAGTCATATTATTAGCCATATTATGCTTATATGATCGATAGAACGACAATTACTATACTTATTACTCTCATTGTTATCAATCTAACTCATATTATTAGCCATATTATGCTTATATGATCGATATAACGACAATTACTAAACTTATTACACTCACTGTTATCAATCTAACTCATATTATTAGCCATATTATGGTTATATGACCGATAGAACGACAATTACTATACTTATTACACTTATTATTATCAATCTAACACATTTTATTAGCCATATTATGCTTATATGATCGATAGGACGACAATTACTATACTCATTACTCTTATTATTATCAATCTAACTCATATTATTAGCCATATTATGCTTTTATGATCGATACGACGACAATTACTATACTCAATCCTCTTACTATTATCAGTCTAACTCATATTATTAGCCATATTGTGCTTATATGATCGATAGAACGACAAGTACTATACTTACTACTTTTACTATTATCAATCTAACTCATATTATTAGCCATATTATACTTATATGATCGATAGAACGACAATTACTATTCTTATCACACTCACTGTTATCAATCTAACTCATATTATTAGCCATATTTTGGTTATATGACCGATAGAAGGACAATTACTATACTCATTACTCTTATCATTATCAATCTAACTCATATTATTAGCCATATTATGCTTATACGATCGATAGGACGACAATTACTATGCTTATTACACTCACTATTATCAATCTAACTCATATTATTAACCATATTATGCAGATATGATAGATAGAACGACAATTACTATACTTTTTACTCTTATTTTTATCAATCTAACTCATATTATTAGCCATATTATGCTTATACGATCGATAGAACGACAATTACTATACTCATTACTCTTATTATTATCATTCTAACTCAAATTATTAGCCATATTATGCTTATATTATCCGTAGAACGACAATTACTCTACTTATTACACTCACTGTTATCAATCTATCTCATATTATTAGCCATATTATGCTTATATGATCGATAGGACGACAATTACTATACTCATTACTCTTATTATTATCAATCTAACTCATATTATTAGCCATATTATGCTTGTATGATCGATAGAACGACAATTACTATGCTTATTACACTCACTATTATCAATCTAACTCATATTATTAACCATATTATGCAGATATGATAGATAGAACGACAATTACTATACTTTTTACTCTTATTCTTATCAATCTAACTCATATTATTAGCCATATTATGCTTATATGATCGATAGGACGACAATTACTATACTCAATCCTCTTACTATTATCAATCTAACTCATATTATTAGCCATATTGTGCTTATATGATCGATAGAACGACAAGTACTATACTTACTACTTTTACTATTATCAATCTAACTCATATTATTAGCCATATTATGCTTATATGATCGATAGAACGACAATTACTATTCTTATCACACTCACTGTTATCAATCTAACTCATATTATTAGCCATATTTTGGTTATATGACCGATAGAAGGACAATTACTATACTTATTACTCTTATTATTATCAATCTAACTCATATTATTAGCCATATTATGCTTATATGATCGATAGAACGACAATTACAATACTCATTACTCTTATTATTATCAATCTAACTCATATTATTAGCCATATTATGCTTATATGATCGATAGAACGACAATTACTATACTTATTACTCTTATTATTATCATTCTAAGTCATATTATTAGCCATATTATGCTTATATGATCGATAGAACGACAATTACTATACTTATTACTCTCATTGTTATCAATCTAACTCATATTATTAGCCATATTATGCTTATATGATCGATATAACGACAATTACTAAACTTATTACACTCACTGTTATCAATCTAACTCATATTATTAGCCATATTATGGTTATATGACCGATAGAACGACAATTACTATACTTATTACACTTATTATTATCAATCTAACTCATGTTATTAGCCATATTATGCATATATGATCGATAGGACGACAATTACTATACTCATTACTCTTATTATTATCAATTTAACTCATATTATTAGCCATATTATGCAGATATGATCGATAGAACGACAATTACTATACTTATTACTCTTTTTATTATCAATCTAACTCATATTATTAGCCATATTATGCTTATATGATCCGTAGAACGACAGTTACTATAGTTATTAATATTATTATTATCAATCTAACTTATATTATTAGCCATATTATGCTTTTATGATCGATAGGACGACAATTACTATACTCATTACTCTTACTATTATCAATCTAACTCATATTATTAGCCATATTGTGCTTATATGATCGATAGAACGACAAGTACTATACTTACTACTTTTACTATTATCAATCTAACTCATATGATTAGCCATATTATGCTTATATGATCGATAGAACGACAATTACAATACTCATTACTCTTATTATTATCAATCTAACTCATATTATTAGCCATATTATGCTTATATGATCGATATAACGACAATTACTATTCTTATTACACTCACTGTTATCAATCTAACTCATATTATTAGCCATATTTTGGTTATATGACCGATAGAAGGACAATTACTATACTTATTACTCTCATTGTTATCAATCTAACTCATATTATTAGCCATATTATGTTTATATGATCGATAGAACGACAATTACTATACTTATTACTCTCATTATTATCAATCTAACTCATATTATTAGCCATATTATGGTTATATGGCCGATAGAATGACAATTACTATGCTTATTACTCTTATTATTATCAATCTAACTCATATTATTAGCCATATTATGCTTATATGATCGATAGAACGACAATTACTGTACTCATTACTCATATTATTATCAATCTAACTCATATTATTAGCCATATTATGCTTATATGATCGATATAACGACAATTACTAAACTTATTACACTCACTGTTATCAATCTAACTCATATTATTAGCCATATTATGGTTATATGATCGATAGAACGACAATTACAATACTCATTACTCTTATTATTATCAATCTAACTCATATTATTAGCCATATTATGCTTATATGATCGATATAACGACAATTACTATAATTATCACAATCACTGTTATCAATCTAACTCATATTATTAGCCATATTATGGTTATGTGACCGATAGAACGACAATTACTATACTTATTACTCTCATTATTATCAATCTAACTCATATTATTAGCCATATTATGGTTATATGACCGATAGAATGACAATTACTATGCTTATTACTCTTATTATTATCAATCTAACTCATATTATTAGCCATATTATGCTTATATGATCGATATAACGACAATTACTATACTTATTACACTCACTGTTATCAATCTAACTCATATTATTAGCCATATTATGGTTATATGACCGATAGAACGACAATTACTATACTTATTACTCTTATTATTATCAATCTAACTCATATTATTAGCCATATTATGCTTATATGATCGATAGGACGACAATTACTATACTCATTACTCTTATTATTATCAATCTAACTCATGTTATTAGCCATATTATGCTTATATGATCAATAGAACGACAATTACTATGCTTATTACACTCACTATTATCAATCTAACTCATATTATTAACCATATTATGCAGATATGATAGATAGAACGACAATTACTATACTTTTTACTGTTATTCTTATCAATCTAACTCATATTATTAGCCATATTATGCATATATGATCGATAGGATGACAATTACTATACTCATTACTTTTATTATTATCAATCTAACTCATATTATTAGCCATATTATGCTTATATGATCGATATAACGACAATTACTATACTTATTACACTCACTGTTATCAATCTATCTCATATTATTAGCCATATTATGGTTATATGACCGATAGAACGACAATTACTATACTTATTACTCTTATTATTATCAATCTAACTCATATTATTAGCCATATTATGCTTATATGATCGATAGGACGACAATTACTATACTCATTACTCTTATTATTATCAATCTAACTCATATTATTAGCCATATTATGCTTATATGATCGATAGAACGACAATTACTATGCTTATTACACTCGCTATTATCAATCTAACTCATATTATTAACCATATTATGCAGATATGATAGATAGAACGACAATTACTATACTTTTTACTCTTATTCTTATCAATCTAACTCATATTATTAGCCATATTATGCTTATACGATCGATAGGACGACAATTACTATACTCATTACTCTTATTATTATCATTCTAACTCAAATTATTAGCCACATTATGCTTATATGATCCGTAGAACGACAGTTACTATACTTATTAATCTTATTATTATCAATCTAACTCATATTATTAGCCATATTATGCTTATATGATCGATATAACGACAATTACTATACTTATTACACTCACTGTTATCAATTTAACTCATATTATTAGCCATATTATGCTTATATGATCGATAGAACGACAATTACTATACTTATTACTCTTATTATTATCATTCTAACTCATATTATTGGCCATATTATGCTTATATGATCGATAGGACGACAATTACTATACTCATTACTCATATTATTATCAATCTAACTCATGTTATTAGCCATATTATGCTTATATGATCAATAGAACGTCAATTACTATGCTTATTACACTCACTATTATCAATCTAACTCATATTATTAACCATATTATGCAGATATGATAGATAGAACGACAATTACTATACTTTTTACTCTTATTCTTATCAATCTAACTCATATTATTAGCCATATTATGCATATATGATCGATAGGATGACAATTACTATACTCATTACTTTTATTATTATCAATCTAACTCATATTATTAGCCATATTATGCTTATATGATCGATATAACGACAATTACTATACTTATTACACTCACTGTTATCAATCTAACTCATATTATTAGCCATATTATGGTTATATGACCGATAGAACGACAATTACTATACTTATTACTCTTATTATTATCAATCTAACTCATATTATTAGCCATATTATGCTTATATGATCGATAGGACGACAATTACTATACTCATTACTCTTATTATTATCAATCTAACTCATATTATTAGCCATATTATGCGTATATGATCGATAGAACGACAATTACTATGCTTATTACACTCACTATTATCAATCTAACTCATATCATTAACCATATTATGCAGATATGATAGATACAACGACAATTACTATGCTTATTACACTCACTATTATCAATCTAACTCATATTATTAACCATATTATGCAGATATGATAGATAGAACGACAATTACTATACTTTTCACTCTTATTCTTATCAATCTAACTCATATTATTAGCCATATTATGCATATATGATCGATAGGATGACAATTACTATACTCATTACTCTTATTATTATCAATCTAACTCATATTATTAGCCATATTATGCTTATATGATCGATATAACGACAATTACTATACTTATCACAATCACTGTTATCAATCTAACTCATATTATTAGCCATATTATGGTTATGTGACCGATAGAACGACAATTACTATACTTATTACTCTCATTATTATCAATCTAACTCATATTATTAGCCATATTATGGTTATATGACCGATAAAATGACAATTACTATGCTTATTACTCTTATTATTATCAATCTAACTCATATTATTAGCCATATTATGGTTATATGACCGATAGAATGACAATTACTATACTCATCACTCTTATTATTATCAATCTAACTCATATTATTAGCCATATTATGGTTATATGACCGATAGAACGACAATTACTATACTTATTACTCTTATTATTATCAATCTAACTCATATTATTAGCCATATTATGGTTATATGACCGATAAAATGACAATTACTATGCTTATTACTCTTATTATTATCAATCTAACTCATATTATTAGCCATATTATGGTTATATGACCGATAGAATGACAATTACTATACTCATCACTCTTATTATTATCAATCTAACTCATATTATTAGCCATATTATGGTTATATGACCGATAGAACGACAATTACTATACTTATTACTCTTATTATTATCAATCTAACTCATATTATTAGCCATATTATGCTTATATGATCGATAGGACGACAATTACTATACTCATTACTCTTATTATTATCAATCTAACTCATATTATTAGCCATATTATGCGTATATGATCGATAGAACGACAATTACTATGCTTATTACACTCACTATTATCAATCTAACTCATATCCTTAACCATATTATGCAGATATGATAGATACAACGACAATTACTATGCTTATTACACTCACTATTATCAATCTAACTCATATTATTAACCATATTATGCAGATATGATAGATAGAACGACAATTACTATACTTTTCACTCTTATTCTTATCAATCTAACTCATATTATTAGCCATATTATGCATATATGATCGATAGGATGACAATTACTATACTCATTACTCTTATTATTATCAATCTAACTCATATTATTAGCCATATTATGGTTATATGACCGATAGAATAACAATTACTATACTCATCACTCTTATTATTATCAATCTAACTCATATTATTAGCCATATTATGCTTATATGATCGATATAACGACAATTACTATACTTATCACAATCACTGTTATCAATCTAACTCATATTATTAGCCATATTATGGTTATGTGACCGATAGAACGACAATTACTATACTTATTACTCTCATTATTATCAATCTAACTCATATTATTAGCCATATTATGGTTATATGACCGATAAAATGACAATTACTATGCTTATTACTCTTATTATTATCAATCTAACTCATATTATTAGCCATATTATGGTTATATGACCGATAGAATGACAATTACTATACTCATCACTCTTATTATTATCAATCTAACTCATATTATTAGCCATATTATGGTTATATGACCGATAGAACGACAATTACTATACTTATTACTCTTATTATTATCAATCTAACTCATATTATTAGCCATATTATGGTTATATGACCGATAAAATGACAATTACTATGCTTATTACTCTTATTATTATCAATCTAACTCATATTATTAGCCATATTATGGTTATATGACCGATAGAATGACAATTACTATACTCATCACTCTTATTATTATCAATCTAACTCATATTATTAGCCATATTATGGTTATATGACCGATAGAACGACAATTACTATACTTATTACTCTTATTATTATCAATCTAACTCATATTATTAGCCATATTATGCTTATATGATCGATAGGACGACAATTACTATACTCATTACTCTTATTATTATCAATCTAACTCATATTATTAGCCATATTATGCGTATATGATCGATAGAACGACAATTACTATGCTTATTACACTCACTATTATCAATCTAACTCATATCATTAAGGGGTTAAGTGGGTTTGGAAATTTCAAAAAATCGATTTTTTTTTTTTTATCTTATTAAATAGTACAATGTGTCTAGAATATTCTCCCACAATTTTAAATCGATTGGAGTAAAATTCAAAGAGATAGACCCTTCGGAAGTTCTGCCCGACAGGCCACGTTAGCCTGGCGCGACGCAAGTTTATTGAAGCAGTTACCTAGGTATTGTTTGTCTGTCTTTCTCGCTTGTTTTCTTTTTCTAAGGGCAACTAGTTTTAAATATTTTAGTTGTGTAGACATTATTTATAGATTTAAGAGACTTTTGGATATTGAAGATTTACTATAGCAGCAATAAAAGACCAAGAAACCGTTGGTTCGGTACTCTTCAATATGCAGTTATAGACTTTTTTTTAGTTTTTTCTACGCAATCGATTTTTGTGAAGTGCTCAAATGTAATAAATAAAAATGGAGAAGACAAAGTGTGCAATGGTAAAGTGAATTTTAAACAGTGTGTTAAACTTGGCCGAAACAGCAATGAGTATGCCCCAAAAGAGGACGAGAATCGCATACTCGTAGCTGAGAAAAAAGCCGACACTGGGACTCAAGAAACTAGGATCTAGATATTGCCGCTGCAGCAGGTTCTTTACTTTGTGGTGCCGGAATCGATGATTCTATGTAAGTTTAAAAAAAAAAATTTTTCTGCATGTTATTTCAACTTAAAACTTCAATCGCGTTTTTCTCGAAACTTTATTTTTGAAGTCGGTGGACATGATTTCTCAAAAAGTTATGAACCGATCTTGTTCAAATTTTGCACACTTCTTCAAAATAACATTATCTAGTACTTGAACGAAGGATTTTTGTTTCTTTTTATCACAACTTATTTTACGAGGAAATACGTGGTGAAAATGTGACCAAAAAATGAAACTTTTTGTTCATAACTCCGCCAAAACTTCTAATTTTTATTTTTTTCTTTTTCCTTCGTTCAAGTACGAGCTTTATATACCTGCTAACAGAAACTAATTTGTTTTTTAATTTCAGATGAACCAGTCAAGAGTTATCGTGTCCACGCCGAGAGACCTTTTTTTTGAGAGATCAACGGAGATGAGGTCCCAATGGCTGAATATTCAACATTTTTAAACAAAAATTTCACAAAGTACTCATTAATTATGTATCTTTTAATTTACTAAATTGTTTGAAATAAATATTTCATGTGACATATTAAAAAAAATTAGTAAAAATACGCCTTTTTTAAGCGTCTGAAACCCACCTAACCCCTTAACCATATTATGCAGATATGATAGATACAACGACAATTACTATGCTTATTACACTCACTATTATCAATCTAACTCATATTATTAACCATATTATGCAGATATGATAGATAGAACGACAATTACTATACTTTTCACTCTTATTCTTATCAATCTAACTCATATTATTAGCCATATTATGCATATATGATCGATAGGATGACAATTACTATACTCATTACTCTTATTATTATCAATCTAACTCATATTATTAGCCATATTATGGTTATATGACCGATAGAATGACAATTACTATACTCATCACTCTTATTATTATCAATCTAACTCATATTATTAGCCATATTATGCTTATATGATCGATATAACGACAATTACTATACTCATTACTCTTATTATTATCAATCTAACTCATGTTATTAGCCATATTATGCTTATATGATCGATAGAACGACAATTACTATGCTTATTACACTCACTATTATCAATCTAACTCATATTATTAACCATATTATGCAGATATGATAGATAGAACGACAATTACTATACTTTTTACTGTTATTCTTATCAATCTAACTCATATTATTAGCCATATTATGCATATATGATCGATAGGATGACAATTACTATACTCATTACTTTTATTATTATCAATCTAACTCATATTATTAGCCATATTATGCTTATATGATCGATATAACGACAATTACTATACTTATTACACTCACTGTTATCAATCTATCTCATATTATTAGCCATATTATGGTTATATGACCGATAGAACGACAATTACTATACTTATTACTCTTATTATTATCAATCTAACTCATATTATTAGCCATATTATGCTTATATGATCGATAGGACGACAATTACTATACTCATTACTCTTATTATTATCAATCTAACTCATATTATTAGCCATATTATGCTTATATGATCGATAGAACGACAATTACTATGCTTATTACACTCACTATTATCAATCTAACTCATATTATTAACCATATTATGCAGATATGATAGATAGAACGACAATCACTATACTTTTTACTCTTATTCTTATCAATCTAACTCATATTATTAGCCATATTATGCTTATACGATCGATAGGACGACAATTACTATACTCATTACTCTTATTATTATCATTCTAACTCAAATTATTAGCCATATTATGCTTATATGATCCGTAGAACGACAGTTACTATACTTATTAATCTTATTATTATCAATCTAACTCATATTATTAGCCATATTATGCTTATATGATCGATAGAACGACAATTACTATACTTATTACACTCACTGTTATCAATCTAACTCATATTATTTAACCATATTATGGTTATATGACCGATAGAACGACAATTACTATACTTATTACTCTTATTATTATCAATCTAACTCATATTATTAGCCATATTACGCTTATATGATCGATTGGACGACAATTACTATACTCATTACTCTTATTATTATAAATCTAACTCATATCATGAGCCATATTATGCTTATATGATCGATAGAACGACAATTACTATGCTTATTACACTCACTATTATCAATCTAACTCATATGATTAACCATATTATGCACATATGATCGATAGAACGACAATTACTATACTTATTACTCTTATTCTCATCAATCTAACTCATATTATTAGCCATATAATGCTTATATGATCGATAGGACGACAATTACTATACTCATTACTCTTATTATTATCAATCTTACTCATATTATTAGCCATATTATGCTTATATGATCGATAGGACGACAATTACTATACTCATTACTCTTATTATTATCAATCTTACTCATATTATTAGCCATATTATGCTTATATGATCGATATAACGCCAATTGCAATACTTATTACTCTCACTGTTATCAATCTAACTCATATTATTAGCCATATTATGGTTATATGACCGATAGAACGGCAAGTACTATACTTATTAATCTTATTATTATCAATCTAACTCATATTATTAGCCATATTATGCTTATATGATCGATAGGACGACAATTACTATACTCATTACTCTTATTATTATCAATCTAACTCATATTATTAGCCATATTATGCGTATATGATCGATAGAACGACAATTACTATGCTTATTACACTCACTATTATCAATCTAACTCATATCATTAACCATATTATGCAGATATGATAGATACAACGACAATTACTATGCTTATTACACTCACTATTATCAATCTAACTCATATTATTAACCATATTATGCAGATATGATAGATAGAACGACAATTACTATACTTTTCACTCTTATTCTTATCAATCTAACTCATATTATTAGCCATATTATGCATATATGATCGATAGGATGACAATTACTATACTCATTACTCTTATTATTATCAATCTAACTCATATTATTAGCCATATTATGGTTATATGACCGATAGAATGACAATTACTATACTCATCACTCTTATTATTATCAATCTAACTCATATTATTAGCCATATTATGCTTATATGATCGATATAACGACAATTACTATACTCATTACTCTTATTATTATCAATCTAACTCATGTTATTAGCCATATTATGCTTATATGATCGATAGAACGATAATTACTATGCTTATTACACTCACTATTATCAATCTAACTCATATTATTAACCATATTATGCAGATATGATAGATAAAACGACAATTACTATACTTTTTACTGTTATTCTTATCAATCTAACTCATATTATTAGCCATATTATGCATATATGATCGATAGGATGACAATTACTATACTCATTACTTTTATTATTATCAATCTAACTCATATTATTAGCCATATTATGCTTATATGATCGATATAACGACAATTACTATACTTATTACACTCACTGTTATCAATCTATCTCATATTATTAGCCATATTATGGTTATATGACCGATAGAACGACAATTACTATACTTATTACTCTTATTATTATCAATCTAACTCATATTATTAGCCATATTATGCTTATATGATCGATAGGACGACAATTACTATACTCATTACTCTTATTATTATCAATCTAACTCATATTATTAGCCATATTATGCTTATATGATCGATAGAACGACAATTACTATGCTTATTACACTCACTATTATCAATCTAACTCATATTATTAACCATATTATGCAGATATGATAGATAGAACGACAATTACTATACTTTTTACTCTTATTCTTATCAATCTAACTCATATTATTAGCCATATTATGCTTATACGATCGATAGGACGACAATTACTATACTCATTACTCTTATTATTATCATTCTAACTCAAATTATTAGCCATATTATGCTTATATGATCCGTAGAACGACAGTTACTATACTTATTAATCTTATTATTATCAATCTAACTCATATTATTAGCCATATTATGCTTATATGATCGATAGAACGACAATTACTATACTTATTACACTCACTGTTATCAATCTAACTCATATTATTTAACCATATTATGGTTATATGACCGATAGAACGACAATTACTATACTTATTACTCTTATTATTATCAATCTAACTCATATTATTAGCCATATTACGCCTATATGATCGATAGGACGACAATTACTATACTCATTACTCTTATTATTATAAATCTAACTCATATCATGAGCCATATTATGCTTATATGATCGATAGAACGACAATTACTATGCTTATTACACTCACTATTATCAATCTAACTCATATGATTAACCATATTATGCACATATGATCGATAGAACGACAATTACTATACTTATTACTCTTATTCTCATCAATCTAACTCATATTATTAGCCATATAATGCTTATATGATCGATAGGACGACAATTACTATACTCATTACTCTTATTATTATCAATCTTACTCATATTATTAGCCATATTATGCTTATATGATCGATATAACGCCAATTGCAATACTTATTACTCTCACTGTTATCAATCTAACTCATATTATTAGCCATATTATGGTTATATGACCGATAGAACGGCAAGTACTATACTTATTAATCTTATTATTATCAATCTAACTCATATTATTAGCCATATTATGCTTTTATGATCGATAGGACGACAATTACTATACTCAATCCTCTTACTATTATCAATCTAACTCATATTATTAGCCATATTGTGCTTATATGATCGATAGAACGACAAGTACTATACTTACTACTTTTACTATTATCAATCTAACTCATATTATTAGCCATATTATGCTTATATGATCGATAGAACGACTATTACTATTCTTATCACACTCACTGTTATCAATCTAACTCATATTATTAGCCATATTTTGGTTATATGACCGATAGAAGGACAATTACTATACTTATTACTCTTATTATTATCAATCTAACTCATATTATTAGCCATATTATGCTTATATGATCGATAGAACGACAATTACAATACTTATTACTGTTATTATTATCATTCTAAGTCATATTATTAGCCATATTATGCTTATATGATCGATAGAACGACAATTACTATACTTATTACTCTCATTGTTATCAATCTAACTCATATTATTAGCCATATTATGCTTATATGATCGATATAACGACAATTACTAAACTTATTACACTCACTGTTATCAATCTAACTCATATTATTAGCCATATTATGGTTATATAACCGATAGAACGACAATTACTATACTTATTACACTTATTATTATCAATCTAACACATTTTATTAGCCATATTATGCTTATATGATCGATAGGACGACAATTACTATACTCATTACTCTTATTATTATCAATCTAACTCATATTATTAGCCATATTATGCTTTTATGATCGATACGACGGCAATTACTATACTCAATCCTCTTACTATTATCAATCTAACTCATATTATTAGCCATATTGTGCTTATATGATCGATAGAACGACAAGTACTATACTTACTACTTTTACTATTATCAATCTAACTCATATTATTACCCATATTATGAAGATATGATCGATAGAACGACAATTACTACACTTATTACACTCACTATTATCAATCTAATTCATGTTATTAACCATATTATGCAGATATGATCGATAGAACGACAAATACTATTCTGATTACTCTTATTATTATTAATCTAACTCATATTATTAGCCATATTATGCTTATATGATCGATAGAACGACAATTACTACACTTATTACACTCACTGTTATCAATCTAACTCATATTATTAGCCATGTTATGGTTATATGACCGATAGAACGACAATTACTATACCTATTATTCTTATTATTATCAATCTAACTCATATTATTAGCCATATTATGCTTATATGATCGATAGAACGACAATTACTATACTCATTACTCATATTATTATCAATCTAACTCATGTTATTAGCCATATTATGCTTATATGATCGATAGAACGTCAATTACTATGCTTATTACACTCACTATTATCAATCTAACTCATATTATTAACCATATTATGCAGATATGATAGATAGAACGACAGTTACTATACTTTTTACTCTTATTCTTATCAATCTAACTCATATTATTAGCCATATTATGCATATATGATCGATAGGATGACAATTACTATACTCATTACTTTTATTATTATCAATCTAACTCATATTATTAGCCATATTATGCTTATATGATCGATATAACGACAATTACTATACTTATTACACTCACTGTTATCAATCTAACTCATATTATTAGCCATATTATGGTTATATGACCGATAGAACGACAATTACTATACTTATTACTCTTATTATTATCAATCTAACTCATATTATTAGCCATATTATGCTTATATGATCGATAGGACGACAATTACTATACTCATTACTCTTATTATTATCAATCTAACTCATATTATTAGCCATATTATGCGCATATGATCGATAGAACGACAATTACTATGCTTATTACACTCACTATTATCAATCTAACTCATATCATTAACCATATTATGCAGATATGATAGATAGAACGACAATTACTATGCTTATTACACTCACTATTGTCAATCTAACTCATATTATTAACCATATTATGCAGATATGATAGATAGAACGACAATTACTATACTTTTCACTCTTATTCTTATCAATCTAACTCATATTATTAGCCATATTATGCATATATGATCGATAGGATGACAATTACTATACTCATTACTCTTATTATTATCAATCTAACTCATATTATTAGCCATATTATGCTTATATGATCGATATAACGACAATTACTATACTTATCACAATCACTGTTATCAATCTAACTCATATTATTAGCCATATTATGGTTATGTGACCGATAGAACGACAATTACTATACTTATTACTCTCATTATTATCAATCTAACTCATATTATTAGCCATATTATGGTTATATGACCGATAGAATGACAATTACTATGCTTATTACTCTTATTATTATCAATCTAACTCATATTATTAGCCATATTATGGTTATATGACCGATAGAACGACAATTACTATACTTATTACTCTTATTATTATCAATCTAACTCATATTATTAGCCATATTATGCTTATATGATCGATAGGACGACAATTACTATACTCATTACTCTTATTATTATCAATCTAACTCATGTTATTAGCCATATTATGCTTATATGATCGATAGAACGACAATTACTATGCTTATTACACGCACTATTATCAATCTAACTCATATTATTAACCATATTATGCAGATATGATAGATAGAACGACAATTACTATACTTTTTACTGTTATTCTTATCAATCTAACTCATATTATTAGCCATATTATGCATATATGATCGATAGGATGACAATTACTATACTCATTACTTTTATTATTATCAATCTAACTCATATTATTAGCCATATTATGCTTATATGATCGATATAACGACAATTACTATACTTATTACACTCACTGTTATCAATCTATCTCATATTATTAGCCATATTATGGTTATATGACCGATAGAACGACAATTACTATACTTATTACTCTTATTATTATCAATCTAACTCATATTATTAGCCATATTATGCTTATATGATCGATAGGACGACAATTACTATACTCATTACTCTTATTATTATCAATCTAACTCATATTATTAGCCATATTATGCTTATATGATCGATAGAACGACAATTACTATGCTTATTACACTCACTATTATCAATCTAACTCATATTATTAACCATATTATGCAGATATGATAGATAGAACGACAATTACTATACTTTTTACTCTTATTCTTATCAATCTAACTCATATTATTAGCCATATTATGCTTATACGATCGATAGGACGACAATTACTATACTCATTACTCTTATTATTATCATTCTAACTCAAATTATTAGCCATATTATGCTTATATGATCCGTAGAACGACAGTTACTATACTTATTAATCTTATTATTATCAATCTAACTCATATTATTAGCCATATTATGCTTATATGATCGATAGAACGACAATAACTATACTTATTACACTCACTGTTATCAATCTAACTCATATTATTTAACCATATTATGGTTATATGACCGATAGAACGACAATTACTATACATATTACTCTTATTATTATCAATCTAACTCATATTATTAGCCATATTACGCTTATATGATCGATAGGACGACAATTACTATGCTTATTACATTCACTATTATCAGTCTAACTCATATTATTAACCATATTATGCACATATGATCGATAGAACGACAATTACTATACTTATTACTCTTATTCTCATCAATCTAACTCATATTATTAGCCATATAATGCTTATATGTTCGATAGGACGACAATTACTATACTCATTACTCTTATTATTATCAATCTAACTCATATTATTAGCCATATTATGCGTATATGATCGATAGAACGACAATTACTATGCTTATTACACTCACTATTATCAATCTAACTCATATCATTAACCATATTATGCAGATATGATAGATACAACGACAATTACTATGCTTATTACACTCACTATTATCAATCTAACTCATATTATTAACCATATTATGCAGATATGATAGATAGAACGACAATTACTATACTTTTCACTCTTATTCTTATCAATCTAACTCATATTATTAGCCATATTATGCATATATGATCGATAGGATGACAATTACTATACTCATTACTCTTATTATTATCAATCTAACTCATATTATTAGCCATATTATGGTTATATGACCGATAGAATGACAATTACTATACTCATCACTCTTATTATTATCAATCTAACTCATATTATTAGCCATATTATGCTTATATGATCGATATAACGACAATTACTATACTCATTACTCTTATTATTATCAATCTAACTCATGTTATTAGCCATATTATGCTTATATGATCGATAGAACGACAATTACTATGCTTATTACACTCACTATTATCAATCTAACTCATATTATTAACCATATTATGCAGATATGATAGATAGAACGACAATTACTATACTTTTTACTGTTACTCTTATCAATCTAACTCATATTATTAGCCATATTATGCATATATGATCGATAGGATGACAATTACTATACTCATTACTTTTATTATTATCAATCTAACTCATATTATTAGCCATATTATGCTTATATGATCGATATAACGACAATTACTATACTTATTACACTCACTGTTATCAATCTATCTCATATTATTAGCCATATTATGGTTATATGACCGATAGAACGACAATTACTATACTTATTACTCTTATTATTATCAATCTAACTCATATTATTAGCCATATTATGCTTATATGATCGATAGGACGACAATTACTATACTCATTACTCTTATTATTATCAATCTAACTCATATTATTAGCCATATTATGCTTATATGATCGATAGAACGACAATTACTATGCTTATTACACTCACTATTATCAATCTAACTCATATTATTAACCATATTATGCAGATATGATAGATAGAACGACAATTACTATACTTTTTACTCTTATTCTTATCAATCTAACTCATATTATTAGCCATATTATGCTTATACGATCGATAGGACGACAATTACTATACTCATTACTCTTATTATTATCATTCTAACTCAAATTATTAGCCATATTATGCTTATATGATCCGTAGAACGACAGTTACTATACTTATTAATCTTCTTATTATCAATCTAACTCATATTATTAGCCATATTATGCTTATATGATCGATAGAACGACAATTACTATACTTATTACACTCACTGTTATCAATCTAACTCATATTATTTAACCATATTATGGTTATATGACCGATAGGACGACAATTACTATACTTATTACTCTTATTATTATCAATCTAACTCATATTATTAGCCATATTACGCTTATATGATCGATTGGACGACAATTACTATACTCATTACTCTTATTATTATAAATCTAACTCATATCATGAGCCATATTATGCTTATATGATCGATAGAACGACAATTACTATGCTTATTACACTCACTATTATCAATCTAACTCATATGATTAACCAATATTATGCACATATGATCGATAGAACGACAATTACTATACTTATTACTCTTATTCTCATCAATCTAACTCATATTATTAGCCATATAATGCTTATATGATCGATAGGATGACAATTACTATACTCATTACTCTTATTATTATCAATCTAACTCATATTATTAGCCATATTATGGTTATATGACCGATAGAATGACAATTACTATACTCATCACTCTTATTATTATCAATCTAACTCATATTATTAGCCATATTATGCTTATATGATCGATATAACGACAATTACTATACTCATTACTCTTATTATTATCAATCTAACTCATGTTATTAGCCATATTATGCTTATATGATCGATAGAACGATAATTACTATGCTTATTACACTCACTATTATCAATCTAACTCATATTATTAACCATATTATGCAGATATGATAGATAAAACGACAATTACTATACTTTTTACTGTTATTCTTATCAATCTAACTCATATTATTAGCCATATTATGCATATATGATCGATAGGATGACAATTACTATACTCATTACTTTTATTATTATCAATCTAACTCATATTATTAGCCATATTATGCTTATATGATCGATATAACGACAATTACTATACTTATTACACTCACTGTTATCAATCTATCTCATATTATTAGCCATATTATGGTTATATGACCGATAGAACGACAATTACTATACTTATTACTCTTATTATTATCAATCTAACTCATATTATTAGCCATATTATGCTTATATGATCGATAGGACGACAATTACTATACTCATTACTCTTATTATTATCAATCTAACTCATATTATTAGCCATATTATGCTTATATGATCGATAGAACGACAATTACTATGCTTATTACACTCACTATTATCAATCTAACTCATATTATTAACCATATTATGCAGATATGATAGATAGAACGACAATTACTATACTTTTTACTCTTATTCTTATCAATCTAACTCATATTATTAGCCATATTATGCTTATACGATCGATAGGACGACAATTACTATACTCATTACTCTTATTATTATCATTCTAACTCAAATTATTAGCCATATTATGCTTATATGATCCGTAGAACGACAGTTACTATACTTATTAATCTTATTATTATCAATCTAACTCATATTATTAGCCATATTATGCTTATATGATCGATAGAACGACAATTACTATACTTATTACACTCACTGTTATCAATCTAACTCATATTATTTAACCATATTATGGTTATATGACCGATAGAACGACAATTACTATACTTATTACTCTTATTATTATCAATCTAACTCATATTATTAGCCATATTACGCTTATATGATCGATAGGACGACAATTACTATACTCATTACTCTTATTATTATAAATCTAACTCATATCATGAGCCATATTATGCTTATATGATCGATAGAACGACAATTACTATGCTTATTACACTCACTATTATCAATCTAACTCATATGATTAACCATATTATGCACATATGATCGATAGAACGACAATTACTATACTTATTACTCTTATTCTCATCAATCTAACTCATATTATTAGCCATATAATGCTTATATGATCGATAGGACGACAATTACTATACTCATTACTCTTATTATTATCAATCTTACTCATATTATTAGCCATATTATGCTTATATGATCGATATAACGCCAACTGCAATACTTATTACTCTCACTGTTATCAATCTAACTCATATTATTAGCCATATTATGGTTATATGACCGATAGAACGGCAAGTACTATACTTATTAATCTTATTATTATCAATCTAACTCATATTATTAGCCATATTATGCTTTTATGATCGATAGGACGACAATTACTATACTCAATCCTCTTACTATTATCAATCTAACTCATATTATTAGCCATATTGTGCTTATATGATCGATAGAACGACAAGTACTATACTTACTACTTTTACTATTATCAATCTAACTCATATTATTAGCCATATTATGCTTATATGATCGATAGAACGACTATTACTATTCTTATCACACTCACTGTTATCAATCTAACTCATATTATTAGCCATATTTTGGTTATATGACCGATAGAAGGACAATTACTATACTTATTACTCTTATTATTATCAATCTAACTCATATTATTAGCCATATTATGCTTATATGATCGATAGAACGACAATTACAATACTCATTACTCTTATTATTATCAATCTAACTCATATTATTAGCCATATTATGCTTATATGATCGATAGAACGACAATTACTATACTTATTACTGTTATTATTATCATTCTAAGTCATATTATTAGCCATATTATGCTTATATGATCGATAGAACGACAATTACTATACTTATTACTCTCATTGTTATCAATCTAACTCATATTATTAGCCATATTATGCTTATATGATCGATATAACGACAATTACTAAACTTATTACACTCACTGTTATCAATCTAACTCATATTATTAGCCATATTATGGTTATATAACCGATAGAACGACAATTACTATACTTATTACACTTATTATTATCAATCTAACACATTTTATTAGCCATATTATGCTTATATGATCGATAGGACGACAATTACTATACTCATTACTCTTATTATTATCAATCTAACTCATATTATTAGCCATATTATGCTTTTATGATCGATACGACGGCAATTACTATACTCAATCCTCTTACTATTATCAATCTAACTCATATTATTAGCCATATTGTGCTTATATGATCGATAGAACGACAAGTACTATACTTACTACTTTTACTATTATCAATCTAACTCATATTATTACCCATATTATGAAGATATGATCGATAGAACGACAATTACTACACTTATTACACTCACTATTATCAATCTAATTCATGTTATTAACCATATTATGCAGATATGATCGATAGAACGACAAATACTATTCTGATTACTCTTATTATTATTAATCTAACTCATATTATTAGCCATATTATGCTTATATGATCGATAGAACGACAATTACTACACTTATTACACTCACTGTTATCAATCTAACTCATATTATTAGCCATGTTATGGTTATATGATCGATAGAACGACAATTACTATACTCATTACTCATATTATTATCAATCTAACTCATGTTATTAGCCATATTATGCTTATATGATCGATAGAACGTCAATTACTATGCTTATTACACTCACTATTATCAATCTAACTCATATTATTAACCATATTATGCAGATATGATAGATAGAACGACAATTACTATACTTTTTACTCTTATTCTTATCAATCTAACTCATATTATTAGCCATATTATGCATATATGATCGATAGGATGACAATTACTATACTCATTACTTTTATTATTATCAATCTAACTCATATTATTAGCCATATTATGCTTATATGATCGATATAACGACAATTACTATACTTATTACACTCACTGTTATCAATCTAACTCATATTATTAGCCATATTATGGTTATATGACCGATAGAACGACAATTACTATACTTATTACTCTTATTATTATCAATCTAACTCATATTATTAGCCATATTATGCTTATATGATCGATAGGACGACAATTACTATACTCATTACTCTTATTATTATCAATCTAACTCATATTATTAGCCATATTATGCGCATATGATCGATAGAACGACAATTACTATGCTTATTACACTCACTATTATCAATCTAACTCATATCATTAACCATATTATGCAGATATGATAGATAGAACGACAATTACTATGCTTATTACACTCACTATTGTCAATCTAACTCATATTATTAACCATATTATGCAGATATGATAGATAGAACGACAATTACTATACTTTTCACTCTTATTCTTATCAATCTAACTCATATTATTAGCCATATTATGCATATATGATCGATAGGATGACAATTACTATACTCATTACTCTTATTATTATCAATCTAACTCATATTATTAGCCATATTATGCTTATATGATTGATATAACGACAATTACTATACTTATCACAATCACTGTTATCAATCTAACTCATATTATTAGCCATATTATGGTTATGTGACCGATAGAACGACAATTACTATACTTATTACTCTCATTATTATCAATCTAACTCATATTATTAGCCATATTATGGTTATATGACCGATAGAATGACAATTACTATGCTTATTACTCTTATTATTATCAATCTAACTCATATT
Organism: Megachile rotundata; assembly: GCF_050947335.1. Taxonomy (NCBI): domain Eukaryota; kingdom Metazoa; phylum Arthropoda; class Insecta; order Hymenoptera; family Megachilidae; genus Megachile; species Megachile rotundata. The sequence goes on along the minus strand of NW_027473719.1, from coordinate 64,104 downwards.
ATTAGCCATATTATGGTTATATGACCGATAGAATGACAATTACTATACTCATCACTCTTATTATTATCAATCTAACTCATATTATTAGCCATATTATGCTTATATGATCGATATAACGACAATTACTATACTTATTACACTCACTGTTATCAATCTAACTCATAATATCAGCCATATTATGGTTATATGACCGATAGAACGACAATTACTATACTTATTACTCTTATTATTATCAATCTAACTCATATTATTAGCCATATTATGCTTATATGATCGATAGGACGACAATTACTATACTCATTACTCTTATTATTATCAATCTAACTCATGTTATTAGCCATATTATGCTTATATGATCGATAGAACGACAATTACTATGCTTATTACACGCACTATTATCAATCTAACTCATATTATTAACCATATTATGCAGATATGATAGATAGAACGACAATTACTATACTTTTTACTGTTATTCTTATCAATCTAACTCATATTATTAGCCATATTATGCATATATGATCGATAGGATGACAATTACTATACTCATTACTTTTATTATTATCAATCTAACTCATATTATTAGCCATATTATGCTTATATGATCGATATAACGACAATTACTATACTTATTACACTCACTGTTATCAATCTATCTCATATTATTAGCCATATTATGGTTATATGACCGATAGAACGACAATTACTATACTTATTACTCTTATTATTATCAATCTAACTCATATTATTAGCCATATTATGCTTATATGATCGATAGGACGACAATTACTATACTCATTACTCTTATTATTATCAATCTAACTCATATTATTAGCCATATTATGCTTATATGATCGATAGAACGACAATTACTATGCTTATTACACTCACTATTATCAATCTAACTCATATTATTAACCATATTATGCAGATATGATAGATAGAACGACAATTACTATACTTTTTACTCTTATTCTTATCAATCTAACTCATATTATTAGCCATATTATGCTTATACGATCGATAGGACGACAATTACTATACTCATTACTCTTATTATTATCATTCTAACTCAAATTATTAGCCATATTATGCTTATATGATCCGTAGAACGACAGTTACTATACTTATTAATCTTATTATTATCAATCTAACTCATATTATTAGCCATATTATGCTTATATGATCGATAGAACGACAATAACTATACTTATTACACTCACTGTTATCAATCTAACTCATATTATTTAACCATATTATGGTTATATGACCGATAGAACGACAATTACTATACATATTACTCTTATTATTATCAATCTAACTCATATTATTAGCCATATTACGCTTATATGATCGATAGGACGACAATTACTATACTCATTACTCTTATTATTATAAATCTAACTCATATCATGAGCCATATTATGCTTATATGATCGATAGAACGACAATTACTATGCTTATTACATTCACTATTATCAGTCTAACTCATATTATTAACCATATTATGCACATATGATCGATAGAACGACAATTACTATACTTATTACTCTTATTCTCATCAATCTAACTCATATTATTAGCCATATAATGCTTATATGATCGATAGGACGACAATTACTATACTCATTACTCTTATTATTATCAATCTTACTCATATTATTAGCCATATTATGCTTATATGATCGATATAACGCCAATTGCAATACTTATTACTCTCACTGTTATCAATCTAACTCATATTATTAGCCATATTATGGTTATATGACCGATAGAACGGCAAGTACTATACTTATTAATCTTATTATTATCAATCTAACTCATATTATTAGCCATATTATGCTTTTATGATCGATAGGACGACAATTACTATACTCAATCCTCTTACTATTATCAATCTAACTCATATTATTAGCCATATTGTGCTTATATGATCGATAGAACGACAAGTACTATACTTACTACTTTTACTATTATCAATCTAACTCATATTATTAGCCATATTATGCTTATATGATCGATAGAACGACAATTACTATTCTTATCACACTCACTGTTATCAATCTAACTCATATTATTAGCCATATTTTGGTTATATGACCGATAGAAGGACAATTACTATACTTATTACTCTTATTATTATCAATCTAACTCATATTATTAGCCATATTATGCTTATATGATCGTTAGAACGACAATTACAATACTCATTACTCTTATTATTATCAATCTAACTCATATTATTAGCCATATTATGCTTATATGATCGATAGAACGACAATTACTATACTTATTACTCTTATTATTATCATTCTGAGTCATATTATTAGCCATATTATGCTTATATGATCGATAGAACGACAATTACTATACTTATTACTCTCATTGTTATCAATCTAACTCATATTATTAGCCATATTATGCTTATATGATCGATAGGACGACAATTACTATACTCAATCCTCTTACTATTATCAATCTAACTCATATTATTAGCCATATTGTGCTTATATGATCGATAGAACGACAAGTACTATACTTACTACTTTTACTATTATCAATCTAACTCATATTATTAGCCATATTATGCTTATATGATCGATAGAACGACAATTACTATTCTTATCACACTCACTGTTATCAATCTAACTCATATTATTAGCCATATTTTGGTTATATGACCGATAGAAGGACAATTACTATACTTATTACTCTTATTATTATCAATCTAACTCATATTATTAGCCATATTATGCTTATATGATCGATAGAACGACAATTACAATACTCATTACTCTTATTATTATCAATCTAACTCATATTATTAGCCATATTATGCTTATATGATCGATAGAACGACAATTACTATACTTATTACTCTTATTATTATCATTCTGAGTCATATTATTAGCCATATTATGCTTATATGATCGATAGAACGACAATTACTATACTTATTACTCTCATTGTTATCAATCTAACTCATATTATTAGCCATATTATGCTTATATGATCGATATAACGACAATTACTAAACTTATTACACTCACTGTTATCAATCTAACTCATATTATTAGCCATGTTATGGTTATATGACCGATAGAACGACAATTACTATACCTATTATTCTTATTATTATCAATCTAACTCATATTATTAGCCATATTATGCTTATATGATCGATAGAACGACAATTACTATACTCATTACTCTTATTATTATCATTCTAACTCATATTATTAGACATATTATGCTTATATGATCGATAGTATGACAATTACTATACTCATTACTCTTACTATTATCAATCTAACTCATATTATTAGCCATATTGTGTTTATATGATCGATAGAACGACAAGTACTATACTTACCACTTTTATTATTATCAATCTAACTCATATTATTAGCGATATTATGGTTATATGAACGATAGAACGACAATTACGATACCTATTATTCTTATTATTATCAATCTAACTCATATTATTATCCATATTATGCTTATATGATCGATAGTACGACAATTACTATACTCATTACTCTTATTATTATCATTCTAACTCATTTTATTAGACATATTATGCTTATATGATCGATAGTATGACAATTACTATACTCATTACTCTTACTATTATCAATCTAACTCATATTATTAGCCATATTGTGTTTATATGATCGATAGAACGACAAGTACTATACTTACCACTTTTATTATTATCAATCTAACTCATATTATTAGCCATATTATGCTTATATGATCGATAGAACGACAATTACTATCCTTATTACACTCACTTTAATCAATCTAACTCATATTATTAACCATATTATGAAGATATGATCGATAGAACGACAATTACTATACTTATTACACTGACTTTAATCAATCTAACTCATATTATTACCCATATTATGAAGATATGATCGATAGAACGACAATTACTACACTTATTACACTCACTATTATCAATCTAATTCATGTTATTAACCATATTATGAAGATATGATCGATAGAACGACAATTGCTATACTGATTACTCTTATTATTATTAATCTAACTCATATTATTAGCCATATTATGCTTATATGATCGATAGAACGACAATTACTACACTTATTACACTCACTATTATCAATCTAATTCATGTTATTAACCATTTTATGCAGATATGATCGATAGAACGACAAATACTATACTGATTACTCTTATTATTATTAATCTAACTCATATTATTAGCCATATTATGCTTATATGATCGATAGAACGACAATTACTACACTTATTACACTCACTGTTATCAATCTAACTCGTATTATTGGCCATATTATGGTTATATGACCGATAGAACGACAATTACTATACTTATTACTCTTATTATTATCAATCTAACTCATATTATTAACCATATTATGCTTATATGATCGATAGGACGACAATTACTATACTCATTACTCTTATTATTATCAATCTAACTCATATTATTAGCCATATTATGCTTATATGATCGATAGGACGACAATTACTACACTTATTACACTCACTATTATCAATCTAATTCATGTTATTAGCCATATTGTGCTTATATGATCGATAGAACGACAAGTACTATACTTACTACTTTTACTATTATCAATCTAACTCATATTATTAGCCATATTATGCTTATATGATCGATAGGACGACAATTACTATACTCATTACTCTTATTATTATAAATCTAACTCATATCATGAGCCATATTATGCTTATATGATCGATAGAACGACAATTACTATGCTTATTACACTCACTATTATCAATCTAACTCATATGATTAACCATATTATGCACATATGATCGATAGAACGACAATTACTATACTTATTACTCTTATTCTCATCAATCTAACTCATATTATTAGCCATATAATGCTTATATGATCGATAGGACGACAATTACTATACTCATTACTCTTATTATTATCAATCTTACTCATATTATTAGCCGTATTATGCTTATATGATCGATATAACGCCAATTGCAATACTTATTACTCTCACTGTTATCAATCTAACTCATATTATTAGCCATATTATATTTATATGACCGATAGAACGGCAAGTACTATACTTATTAATCTTATTATTATCAATCTAACTCATATTATTAGCCATATTATGCTTTTATGATCGATAGGACGACAATTACTATACTCAATCCTCTTACTATTATCAATCTAACTCATATTATTAGCCATATTGTGCTTATATGATCGATAGAACGACAAGTACTATACTTACTACTTTTACTATTATCAATCTAACTCATATTATTAGCCATATTATGCTTATATGATCGATAGAACGACTATTACTATTCTTATCACACTCACTGTTATCAATCTAACTCATATTATTAGCCATATTTTGGTTATATGACCGATAGAAGGACAATTACTATACTTATTACTCTTATTATTATCAATCTAACTCATATTATTAGCCATATTATGCTTATATGATCGATAGAACGACAATTACAATACTCATTACTCTTATTATTATCAATCTAACTCATATTATTAGCCATATTATGCTTATATGATCGATAGAACGACAATTACTATACTTATTACTGTTATTATTATCATTCTAAGTCATATTATTAGCCATATTATGCTTATATGATCGATAGAACGACAATTACTATACTTATTACTCTCATTGTTATCAATCTAACTCATATTATTAGCCATATTATGCTTATATGATCGATATAACGACAATTACTAAACTTATTACACTCACTGTTATCAATCTAACTCATATTATTAGCCATATTATGGTTATATGACCGATAGAACGACAATTACTATACTTATTACACTTATTATTATCAATCTAACACATTTTATTAGCCATATTATGCTTATATGATCGATAGGACGACAATTACTATACTCATTACTCTTATTATTATCAATCTAACTCATATTATTAGCCATATTATGCTTTTATGATCGATACGACGGCAATTACTATACTCAATCCTCTTACTATTATCAATCTAACTCATATTATTAGCCATATTGTGCTTATATGATCGATAGAACGACAAGTACTATACTTACTACTTTTACTATTATCAATCTAACTCATATTATTACCCATATTATGAAGATATGATCGATAGAACGACAATTACTACACTTATTACACTCACTATTATCAATCTAATTCATGTTATTAACCATATTATGCAGATATGATCGATAGAACGACAAATACTATTCTGATTACTCTTATTATTATTAATCTAACTCATATTATTAGCCATATTATGCTTATATGATCGATAGAACGACAATTACTACACTTATTACACTCACTGTTATCAATCTAACTCATATTATTAGCCATGTTATGGTTATATGACCGATAGAACGACAATTACTATACCTATTATTCTTATTATTATCAATCTAACTCATATTATTAGCCATATTATGCTTATATGATCGATAGAACGACAATTACTATACTCATTACTCATATTATTATCAATCTAACTCATGTTATTAGCCATATTATGCTTATATGATCGATAGAACGTCAATTACTATGCTTATTACACTCACTATTATCAATCTAACTCATATTATTAACCATATTATGCTTATATGATCGATAGAACGACAATTACTATTCTTATTACACTCACTATTATCAATCTAACTCATATTATTAACCATATTATGCAGATATGATAGATAGAACGACAATTACTATACTTTTTACTCTTATTCTTATCAATCTAACTCATATTATTAGCCATATTATGCTTATACGATCGATAGGACGACAATTACTATACTCATTACTCTTATTATTATCATTCTAACTCAAATTATTAGCCATATTATGCTTATATGATCCGTAGAACGACAGTTACTATACTTATTAATCTTATTATTATCAATCTAACTCATCTTATTAGCCATATTATGCTTATATGATCGATAGAACGACAATTACTATACTTATTACACTCACTGTTATCAATCTAACTCATATTATTTAACCATATTATGGTTATATGACCGATAGAACGACAATTACTATACTTATTACTCTTATTATTATCAATCTAACTCATATTATTAGCCATATTATGCTTTTATGATCGATAGGACGACAATTACTATACTCAATCCTCTTACTATTATCAATCTAACTCATATTATTAGCCATATTGTGCTTATATGATCGATAGAACGACAAGTACTATACTTACTACTTTTACTATTATCAATCTAACTCATATTATTAGCCATATTATGCTTATATGATCGATAGAACGACTATTACTATACTCATTACTCTTATTATTATCAATCTAACTCATATTATTAGCCATATTATGCTTTTATGATCGATACGACGGCAATTACTATACTCAATCCTCTTACTATTATCAATCTAACTCATATTATTAGCCATATTGTGCTTATATGATCGATAGAACGACAAGTACTATACTTACTACTTTTACTATTATCAATCTAACTCATATTATTACCCATATTATGAAGATATGATCGATAGAACGACAATTACTACACTTATTACACTCACTATTATCAATCTAATTCATGTTATTAACCATATTATGCAGATATGATCGATAGAACGACAAATACTATTCTGATTACTCTTATTATTATTAATCTAACTCATATTATTAGCCATATTATGCTTATATGATCGATAGAACGACAATTACTACACTTATTACACTCACTGTTATCAATCTAACTCATATTATTAGCCATGTTATGGTTATATGACCGATAGAACGACAATTACTATACCTATTATTCTTATTATTATCAATCTAACTCATATTATTAGCCATATTATGCTTATATGATCGATAGAACGACAATTACTATTCTTATCACACTCACTGTTATCAATCTAACTCATATTATTAGCCATATTTTGGTTATATGACCGATAGAAGGACAATTACTATACTTATTACTCTTATTATTATCAATCTAACTCATATTATTAGCCATATTATGCTTATATGATCGATAGAACGACAATTACAATACTCATTACTCTTATTATTATCAATCTAACTCATATTATTAGCCATATTATGCTTATATGATCGATAGAACGACAATTACTATACTTATTACTGTTATTATTATCATTCTAAGTCATATTATTAGCCATATTATGCTTATATGATCGATAGAACGACAATTACTATACTTATTACTCTCATTGTTATCAATCTAACTCATATTATTAGCCATATTATGCTTATATGATCGATATAACGACAATTACTAAACTTATTACACTCACTGTTATCAATCTAACTCATATTATTAGCCATATTATGGTTATATGACCGATAGAACGACAATTACTATACTTATTACACTTATTATTATCAATCTAACACATTTTATTAGCCATATTATGCTTATATGATCGATAGGACGACAATTACTATACTCATTACTCTTATTATTATCAATCTAACTCATATTATTAGCCATATTATGCTTTTATGATCGATACGACGGCAATTACTATACTCAATCCTCTTACTATTATCAATCTAACTCATATTATTAGCCATATTGTGCTTATATGATCGATAGAACGACAAGTACTATACTTACTACTTTTACTATTATCAATCTAACTCATATTATTACCCATATTATGAAGATATGATCGATAGAACGACAATTACTACACTTATTACACTCACTATTATCAATCTAATTCATGTTATTAACCATATTATGCAGATATGATCGATAGAACGACAAATACTATTCTGATTACTCTTATTATTATTAATCTAACTCATATTATTAGCCATATTATGCTTATATGATCGATAGAACGACAATTACTACACTTATTACACTCACTGTTATCAATCTAACTCATATTATTAGCCATGTTATGGTTATATGACCGATAGAACGACAATTACTATACCTATTATTCTTATTATTATCAATCTAACTCATATTATTAGCCATATTATGCTTATATGATCGATAGAACGACAATTACTATACTCATTACTCATATTATTATCAATCTAACTCATGTTATTAGCCATATTATGCTTATATGATCGATAGAACGTCAATTACTATGCTTATTACACTCACTATTATCAATCTAACTCATATTATTAACCATATTATGCTTATATGATCGATAGAACGACAATTACTATTCTTATTACACTCACTATTATCAATCTAACTCATATTATTAACCATATTATGCAGATATGATAGATAGAACGACAATTACTATACTTTTTACTCTTATTCTTATCAATCTAACTCATATTATTAGCCATATTATGCTTATACGATCGATAGGACGACAATTACTATACTCATTACTCTTATTATTATCATTCTAACTCAAATTATTAGCCATATTATGCTTATATGATCCGTAGAACGACAGTTACTATACTTATTAATCTTATTATTATCAATCTAACTCATCTTATTAGCCATATTATGCTTATATGATCGATAGAACGACAATTACTATACTTATTACACTCACTGTTATCAATCTAACTCATATTATTTAACCATATTATGGTTATATGACCGATAGAACGACAATTACTATACTTATTACTCTTATTATTATCAATCTAACTCATATTATTAGCCATATTATGCTTTTATGATCGATAGGACGACAATTACTATACTCAATCCTCTTACTATTATCAATCTAACTCATATTATTAGCCATATTGTGCTTATATGATCGATAGAACGACAAGTACTATACTTACTACTTTTACTATTATCAATCTAACTCATATTATTAGCCATATTATGCTTATATGATCGATAGAACGACTATTACTATACTCATTACTCTTATTATTATCAATCTAACTCATATTATTAGCCATATTATGCTTTTATGATCGATACGACGGCAATTACTATACTCAATCCTCTTACTATTGTCAATCTAACTCATATTATTAGCCATATTGTGCTTATATGATCGATAGAACGACAAGTACTATACTTACTACTTTTACTATTATCAATCTAACTCATATTATTACCCATATTATGAAGATATGATCGATAGAACGACAATTACTACACTTATTACACTCACTATTATCAATCTAATTCATGTTATTAACCATATTATGCAGATATGATCGATAGAACGACAAATACTATTCTGATTACTCTTATTATTATTAATCTAACTCATATTATTAGCCATATTATGCTTATATGATCGATAGAACGACAATTACTACACTTATTACACTCACTGTTATCAATCTAACTCATATTATTAGCCATGTTATGGTTATATGACCGATAGAACGACAATTACTATACCTATTATTCTTATTATTATCAATCTAACTCATATTATTAGCCATATTATGCTTATATGATCGATAGAACGACAATTACTATTCTTATCACACTCACTGTTATCAATCTAACTCATATTGTTAGCCATATTTTGGTTATATGACCGATAGAAGGACAATTACTATACTTATTACTCTTATTATTATCAATCTAACTCATATTATTAGCCATATTATGCTTATATGATCGATAGAACGACAATTACAATACTCATTACTCTTATTATTATCAATCTAACTCATATTATTAGCCATATTATGCTTATATGATCGATAGAACGACAATTACTATACTTATTACTGTTATTATTATATCATTCTAAGTCATATTATTAGCCATATTATGCTTATATGATCGATAGAACGACAATTACTATACTTATTACTCTCATTGTTATCAATCTAACTCAATATTATTAGCCATATTATGCTTATATGATCGATATAACGACAATTACTAAACTTATTACACTCACTGTTATCAATCTAACTCATATTATTAGCCATATTATGGTTATATGACCGATAGAACGACAATTACTATACTTATTACACTTATTATTATCAATCTAACACATTTTATTAGCCATATTATGCTTATATGATCGATAGGACGACAATTACTATACTCATTACTCTTATTATTATCAATCTAACTCATATATTAGCCATATTATGCTTTTATGATCGATACGACGGCAATTACTATACTCAATCCTCTTACTATTATCAATCTAACTCATATTATTAGCCATATTGTGCTTATATGATCGATAGAACGACAAGTACTATACTTACTACTTTACTATTATCAATCTAACTCATATTATTACCCATATTATGAAGATATGATTCGATAGAACGACAATTACTACACTTATTACACTCACTATTATCAATCTAATTCATGTTATTAACCATATTATGCAGATATGATCGATAGAACGACAAATACTATTCTGATTACTCTTATTATTATTAATCTAACTCATATTATTAGCCATATTATGCTTATATGATCGATAGAACGACAATTACTACACTTATTACACTCACTGTTATCAATCTAACTCATATTATTAGCCATGTTATGGTTATATGACCGATAGAACGACAATTACTATACCTATTATTCTTATTATTATCAATCTAACTCATATTATTAGCCATATTATGCTTATATGATCGATAGAACGACAATTACTATACTCATTACTCATATTATTATCAATCTAACTCATGTTATTAGCCATATTATGCTTATATGATCGATAGAACGTCAATTACTATGCTTATTACACTCACTATTATCAATCTAACTCATATTATTAACCATATTATGCAGATATGATAGATAGAACGACAATTACTATACTTTTTACTCTTATTCTTATCAATCTAACTCATATTATTAGCCATATTATGCATATATGATCGATAGGATGACAATTACTATACTCATTACTTTTATTATTATCAATCTAACTCATATTATTAGCCATATTATGCTTATATGATCGATATAACGACAATTACTATACTTATTACACTCACTGTTATCAATCTAACTCATATTATTAGCCATATTATGGTTATATGACCGATTAGAACGACAATTACTATACTTATTACTCTTATTATTATCAATCTAACTCATATTATTAGCCATATTATGCTTATATGATCGATAGGACGACAATACTATACTCATTACTCTTATTATTATCAATCTAACTCATATTATTAGCCATATTATGCGTATATGATCGAATAGAACGACAATTACTATGCTTATTACACTCACTATTATCAATCTAACTCATATCATTAACCATATTATGCAGATATGATAGATAGAACGACAATTACTATGCTTATTACACTCACTATTGTCAATCTAACTCATATTATTAACCATATTATGCAGATATGATAGATAGAACGACAATTACTATACTTTTCACTCATATTCTTATCAATCTAACTCATATTATTAGCCATATTATGCATATATGATCGATAGGATGACAATTACTATACTCATTACTCTTATTATTATCAATCTAACTCATATTATTAGCCATATTATGCTTATATGATCGATATAACGACAATTACTATACTTATCACAATCACTGTTATCAATCTAACTCATATTATTAGCCATATTATGGTTATGTGACCGATAGAACGACAATTACTATACTTATTACTCTCATTATTATCAATCTAACTCATATTATTAGCCATATTATGCTTATATGATCGATAGGACGACAATTACTATACTCAATCCTCTTACTATTATCAATCTAACTCATATTATTAGCCCATATTGTGCTTATTGATCGATAGAACGACAAGTACTATACTTACTACTTTTACTATTATCAATCTAACTCATATTATTAGCCATATTATGCTTAGATGATCGATAGAACGACAATTACTATTCTTATCACACTCACTGTTATCAATCTAACTCATATTATTAGCCATATTTTGGTTATATGACCGATAGAAGGACAATTACTATACTTATTACTCTTATTATTATCAATCTAACTCATATTATTAGCCATATTATGCTTATATGATCGATAGAACGACAATTACAATACTCATTACTCTTATTATTATCAATCTAACTCATATTATTAGCCATATTATGCTTATATGATCGATAGAACGACAATTACTATACTTATTACTCTTATTATTATCATTCTGAGTCATATTATTAGCCATATTATGCTTATATGATCGATAGAACGACAATTACTATACTTATTACTCTCATTGTTATCAATCTAACTCATATTATTAGCCATATTATGCTTATATGATCGATATAACGACAATTACTAAACTTATTACACTCACTGTTAATCAATCTAACTCATATTATTAGCCATGTTATGGTTATATGACCGATAGAACGACAATTACTATACCTATTATTCTTATTATTATCAATCTAACTCATACTATTAGCCATATTATGCTTATATGATCGATAGAACGACAATTACTATACTCATTACTCTTATTATTATCATTCTAACTCATATTATTAGACATATTATGCTTATATGATCGATAGTATGACAATTACTATACTCATTACTCTTACTATTATCAATCTAACTCATATTATTAGCCATATTGTGTTTATATGATCGATAGAACGACAAGTACTATACTTACCACTTTTATTATTATCAATCTACTCATATTATTAGCGATATTATGGTTATATGAACGATAGAACGACAATTACGATACCTATTATTCTTATTTTATCAATCTAACTCATATTATTATCCATATTATGCTTATATGATCGATAGTACGACAATTACTATACTCATTACTCTTATTATTATCATTCTAACTCATTTATTAGACATATTATGCTTATATGATCGATAGTATGACAATTACTATACTCATTACTCTTAACTATTATCAATCTAACTCATATTATTAGCCATATTGTGTTTATATGATCGATAGAACGACAAGTACTATACTTACCACTTTTATTATTATCAATCTAACTCATATTATTAGCCATATTATGCTTATATGATCGATAGAACGACAATTACTATCCTTATTACACTCACTTTAATCAATCTAACTCATATTATTAACCATATTATGAAGATATGATCGATAGAACGACAATTACTATACTTATTACACTGACTTTAATCAATCTAACTCATATTATTACCCATATTATGAAGATATGATCGATAGAACGACAATTACTACACTTATTACACTCACTATTATCAATCTAATTCATGTTATTAACCATATTATGAAGATATGATCGATAGAACGACAATTGCTATACTGATTACTCTTATTATTATTAATCTAACTCATATTATTAGCCATATTATGCTTATATGATCGATAGAACGACAATTACTACACTTATTACACTCACTATTATCAATCTAATTCATGTTATTAACCATTTTATGCAGATATGATCGATAGAACGACAAATACTATACTGATTACTCTTATTATTATTAATCTAACTCATATTATTAGCCATATTATGCTTATATGATCGATAGAACGACAATTACTACACTTATTACACTCACTGTTATCAATCTAACTCGTATTATTGGCCATATTATGGTTATATGACCGATAGAACGACAATTACTATACTTATTACTCTTATTATTATCAATCTAACTCATATTATTAACCATATTATGCTTATATGATCGATAGGACGACAATTACTATACTCATTACTCTTATTATTATCAATCTAACTCATATTAATAGCCATATTATGCTTATATGATCGATAGGACGACAATTACTATACTCATTACTCTTATTATTATCAATGTAACTCATATTATTAGCCATATTATGCTTATATGATCGATAAAACGACAATTACTATACTTATTACTCTTAATATTATCAATCTAACTCATATTATTAGCCATATTATGCTTATATGATCGATATAACGCCAATTGCAATACTTATTACTCTCACTGTTATCAATCTAACTCATATTATTAGCCATATTATGGTTATATGACCGATAGAACGGCAAGTACTATACTTATTAATCTTATTATTATCAATCTAACTCATATTATTAGCCATATTATGCTTTTATGATCGATAGGACGACAATTACTATACTCAATCCTCTTACTATTATCAATCTAACTCATATTATTAGCCATATTGTGCTTATATGATCGATAGAACGACAAGTACTATACTTACTACTTTTACTATTATCAATCTAACTCATATTATTAGCCATATTATGCTTATATGATCGATAGAACGACTATTACTATTCTTATCACACTCACTGTTATCAATCTAACTCATATTATTAGCCATATTTTGGTTATATGACCGATGGAAGGACAATTACTATACTTATTACTCTTATTATTATCAATCTAACTCATATTATTAGCCATATTATGCTTATATGATCGATAGAACGACAATTACAATACTCATTACTCTTATTATTATCAATCTAACTCATATTATTAGCCATATTATGCTTATAGGATCGATAGAACGACAATTGCGATACTTATTACTGTTATTATTATCATTCTGAGTCATATTATTAGCCATATTATGCTTATATGATCGATAGAACGACAATTACTATACTTATTACTCTCATTGTTATCAATCTAACTCATATTATTAGCCATATTATGCTTATATGATCGATATAACGACAATTACTAAACTTATTACACTCACTGTTATCAATCTAACTCATATTATTAGCCATATTATGGTTATATGACCGATAGAACGACAATTACTATACTTATTACACTTATTATTATCAATCTAACACATTTTATTAGCCATATTATGCTTATATGATCGATAGGACGACAATTACTATACTCATTACTCTTATTATTATCAATCTAACTCATATTATTAGCCATATTATGCTTTTATGATCGATACGACGGCAATTACTATACTCAATCCTCTTACTATTATCAATCTAACTCATATTATTAGCCATATTGTGCTTATATGATCGATAGAACGACAAGTACTATACTTACTACTTTTACTATTATCAATCTAACTCATATTATTACCCATATTATGAAGATATGATCGATAGAACGACAATTACTACACTTATTACACTCACTATTATCAATCTAATTCATGTTATTAACCATATTATGCAGATATGATCGATAGAACGACAAATACTATTCTGATTACTCTTATTATTATTAATCTAACTCATATTATTAGCCATATTATGCTTATATGATCGATAGAACGACAATTACTACACTTATTACACTCACTGTTATCAATCTAACTCATATTATTAGCCATGTTATGGTTATATGACCGATAGAACGACAATTACTATACCTATTATTCTTATTATTATCAATCTAACTCATATTATTAGCCATATTATGCTTATATGATCGATAGAACGACAATTACTATACTCATTACTCATATTATTATCAATCTAACTCATGTTATTAGCCATATTATGCTTATATGATCGATAGAACGTCAATTACTATGCTTATTACACTCACTATTATCAATCTAACTCATATTATTAACCATATTATGCAGATATGATAGATAGAACGACAATTACTATACTTTTTACTCTTATTCTTATCAATCTAACTCATATTATTAGCCATATTATGCATATATGATCGATAGGATGACAATTACTATACTCATTACTTTTATTATTATCAATCTAACTCATATTATTAGCCATATTATGCTTATATGATCGATATAACGACAATTACTATACTTATTACACTCACTGTTATCAATCTAACTCATATTATTAGCCATATTATGCTTATATGATCGATATAACGACAATTACTATACTTATCACAATCACTGTTATCAATCTAACTCATATTATTAGCCATATTATGGTTATGTGACCGATAGAACGACAATTACTATACTTATTACTCTCATTATTATCAATCTAACTCATATTATTAGCCATATTATGCTTATATGATCGATAGGACGACAATTACTATACTCAATCCTCTTACTATTATCAATCTAACTCATATTATTAGCCATATTGTGCTTATATGATCGATAGAACGACAAGTACTATACTTACTACTTTTACTATTATCAATCTAACTCATATTATTAGCCATATTATGCTTATATGATCGATAGAACGACAATTACTATTCTTATCACACTCACTGTTATCAATCTAACTCATATTATTAGCCATATTTTGGTTATATGACCGATAGAAGGACAATTACTATACTTATTACTCTTATTATTATCAATCTAACTCATATTATTAGCCATATTATGCTTATATGATCGATAGAACGACAATTACAATACTCATTACTCTTATTATTATCAATCTAACTCATATTATTAGCCATATTATGCTTATATGATCGATAGAACGACAATTACTATACTTATTACTCTTATTATTATCATTCTGAGTCATATTATTAGCCATATTATGCTTATATGATCGATAGAACGACAATTACTATACTTATTACTCTCATTGTTATCAATCTAACTCATATTATTAGCCATATTATGCTTATATGATCGATATAACGACAATTACTAAACTTATTACACTCACTGTTATCAATCTAACTCATATTATTAGCCATGTTATGGTTATATGACCGATAGAACGACAATTACTATACCTATTATTCTTATTATTATCAATCTAACTCATATTATTAGCCATATTATGCTTATATGATCGATAGAACGACAATTACTATACTCATTACTCTTATTATTATCATTCTAACTCATATTATTAGACATATTATGCTTATATGATCGATAGTATGACAATTACTATACTCATTACTCTTACTATTATCAATCTAACTCATATTATTAGCCATATTGTGTTTATATGATCGATAGAACGACAAGTACTATACTTACCACTTTTATTATTATCAATCTAACTCATATTATTAGCGATATTATGGTTATATGAACGATAGAACGACAATTACGATACCTATTATTCTTATTATTATCAATCTAACTCATATTATTATCCATATTATGCTTATATGATCGATAGTACGATAATTACTATACTCATTACTCTTATTATTATCATTCTAACTCATTTTATTAGACATATTATGCTTATATGATCGATAGTATGACAATTACTATACTCATTACTCTTACTATTATCAATCTAACTCATATTATTAGCCATATTGTGTTTATATGATCGATAGAACGACAAGTACTATACTTACCACTTTTATTATTATCAATCTAACTCATAGTATTAGCCATATTATGCTTATATGATCGATAGAACGACAATTACTATCCTTATTACACTCACTTTAATCAATCTAACTCATATTATTAACCATATTATGAAGATATGATCGATAGAACGACAATTACTATACTTATTACACTGACTTTAATCAATCTAACTCATATTATTACCCATATTATGAAGATATGATCGATAGAACGACAATTACTACACTTATTACACTCACTATTATCAATCTAATTCATGTTATTAACCATATTATGAAGATATGATCGATAGAACGACAATTGCTATACTGATTACTCTTATTATTATTAATCTAACTCATATTATTAGCCATATTATGCTTATATGATCGATAGAACGACAATTACTACACTTATTACACTCACTATTATCAATCTAATTCATGTTATTAACCATTTTATGCAGATATGATCGATAGAACGACAAATACTATACTGATTACTCTTATTATTATTAATCTAACTCATATTATTAGCCATATTATGCTTATATGATCGATAGAACGGCAATTACTACACTTATTACACTCACTGTTATCAATCTAACTCGTATTATTGGCCATATTATGGTTATATGACCGATAGAACGACAATTACTATACTTATTACTCTTATTATTATCAATCTAACTCATATTATTAACCATATTATGCTTATATGATCGATAGGACGACAATTACTATACTCATTACTCTTATTATTATCAATCTAACTCATATTAATAGCCATATTATGCTTATATGATCGATAGGACGACAATTACTATACTCATTACTCTTATTATTATCAATGTAACTCATATTATTAGCCATATTATGCTTATATGATCGATAAAACGGCAATTACTATACTTATTACTCTTAATATTATCAATCTAACTCATATTATTAGCCATATTATGCTTATATGATCGATATAACGCCAATTGCAATACTTATTACTCTCACTGTTATCAATCTAACTCATATTATTAGCCATATTATGGTTATATGACCGATAGAACGGCAAGTACTATACTTATTAATCTTATTATTATCAATCTAACTCATATTATTAGCCATATTATGCTTTTATGATCGATAGGACGACAATTACTATACTCAATCCTCTTACTATTATCAATCTAACTCATATTATTAGCCATATTGTGCTTATATGATCGATAGAACGACAAGTACTATACTTACTACTTTTACTATTATCAATCTAACTCATATTATTAGCCATATTATGCTTATATGATCGATAGAACGACTATTACTATTCTTATCACACTCACTGTTATCAATCTAACTCATATTATTAGCCATATTTTGGTTATATGACCGATGGAAGGACAATTACTATACTTATTACTCTTATTATTATCAATCTAACTCATATTATTAGCCATATTATGCTTATATGATCGATAGAACGACAATTACAATACTCATTACTCTTATTATTATCAATCTAACTCATATTATTAGCCATATTATGCTTATAGGATCGATAGAACGACAATTACGATACTTATTACTGTTATTATTATCATTCTAAGTCATATTATTAGCCATATTATGCTTATATGATCGATAGAACGACAATTACTATACTTATTACTCTCATTGTTATCAATCTAACTCATATTATTAGCCATATTATGCTTATATGATCGATATAACGACAATTACTAAACTTATTACACTCACTGTTATCAATCTAACTCATATTATTAGCCATATTATGGTTATATGACCGATAGAACGACAATTACTATACTTATTACACTTATTATTATCAATCTAACACATTTTATTAGCCATATTATGCTTATATGATCGATAGGACGACAATTACTATACTCATTACTCTTATTATTATCAATCTAACTCATATTATTAGCCATATTATGCTTTTATGATCGATACGACGGCAATTACTATACTCAATCCTCTTACTATTATCAATCTAACTCATATTATTAGCCATATTGTGCTTATATGATCGATAGAACGACAAGTACTATACTTACTACTTTTACTATTATCAATCTAACTCATATTATTACCCATATTATGAAGATATGATCGATAGAACGACAATTACTACACTTATTACACTCACTATTATCAATCTAATTCATGTTATTAACCATATTATGCAGATATGATCGATAGAACGACAAATACTATTCTGATTACTCTTATTATTATTAATCTAACTCATATTATCAGCCATATTATGCTTATATGATCGATAGGACGACAATTACTATACTCAATCCTCTTACTATTATCAATCTAACTCATATTATTAGCCATATTATGCTTATATGATCGATAGGACGACAATTACTATACTCATTACTCTTATTATTATCAATGTAACTCATATTATTAGCCATATTATGCTTATATGATCGATAAAACGACAATTACTATACTTATTACTCTTAATATTATCAATCTAACTCATATTATTAGCCATATTATGCTTATATGATCGATATAACGCCAATTGCAATACTTATTACTCTCACTGTTATCAATCTAACTCATATTATTAGCCATATTATGGTTATATGACCGATAGAACGGCAAGTACTATACTTATTAATCTTATTATTATCAATCTAACTCATATTATTAGCCATATTATGCTTTTATGATCGATAGGACGACAATTACTATACTCAATCCTCTTACTATTATCAATCTAACTCATATTATTAGCCATATTGTGCTTATATGATCGATAGAACGACAAGTACTATACTTACTACTTTTACTATTATCAATCTAACTCATATTATTAGCCATATTATGCTTATATGATCGATAGAACGACTATTACTATTCTTATCACACTCACTGTTATCAATCTAACTCATATTATTAGCCATATTTTGGTTATATGACCGATGGAAGGACAATTACTATACTTATTACTCTTATTATTATCAATCTAACTCATATTATTAGCCATATTATGCTTATATGATCGATAGAACGACAATTACAATACTCATTACTCTTATTATTATCAATCTAACTCATATTATTAGCCATATTATGCTTATAGGATCGATAGAACGACAATTACGATACTTATTACTGTTATTATTATCATTCTAAGTCATATTATTAGCCATATTATGCTTATATGATCGATAGAACGACAATTACTATACTTATTACTCTCATTGTTATCAATCTAACTCATATTATTAGCCATATTATGCTTATATGATCGATATAACGACAATTACTAAACTTATTACACTCACTGTTATCAATCTAACTCATATTATTAGCCATATTATGGTTATATGACCGATAGAACGACAATTACTATACTTATTACACTTATTATTATCAATCTAACACATTTTATTAGCCATATTATGCTTATATGATCGATAGGACGACAATTACTATACTCATTACTCTTATTATTATCAATCTAACTCATATTATTAGCCATATTATGCTTTTATGATCGATACGACGGCAATTACTATACTCAATCCTCTTACTATTATCAATCTAACTCATATTATTAGCCATATTGTGCTTATATGATCGATAGAACGACAAGTACTATACTTACTACTTTTACTATTATCAATCTAACTCATATTATTACCCATATTATGAAGATATGATCGATAGAACGACAATTACTACACTTATTACACTCACTATTATCAATCTAATTCATGTTATTAACCATATTATGCAGATATGATCGATAGAACGACAAATACTATTCTGATTACTCTTATTATTATTAATCTAACTCATATTATTAGCCATATTATGCTTATATGATCGATAGGACGACAATTACTATACTCAATCCTCTTACTATTATCAATCTAACTCATATTATTAGCCATATTATGCTTATATGATCGATAGGACGACAATTACTATACTCATTACTCTTATTATTATCAATGTAACTCATATTATTAGCCATATTATGCTTATATGATCGATAAAACGACAATTACTATACTTATTACTCTTAATATTATCAATCTAACTCATATTATTAGCCATATTATGCTTATATGATCGATATAACGCCAATTGCAATACTTATTACTCTCACTGTTATCAATCTAACTCATATTATTAGCCATATTATGGTTATATGACCGATAGAACGGCAAGTACTATACTTATTAATCTTATTATTATCAATCTAACTCATATTATTAGCCATATTATGCTTTTATGATCGATAGGACGACAATTACTATACTCAATCCTCTTACTATTATCAATCTAACTCATATTATTAGCCATATTGTGCTTATATGATCGATAGAACGACAAGTACTATACTTACTACTTTTACTATTATCAATCTAACTCATATTATTAGCCATATTATGCTTATATGATCGATAGAACGACTATTACTATTCTTATCACACTCACTGTTATCAATCTAACTCATATTATTAGCCATATTTTGGTTATATGACCGATGGAAGGACAATTACTATACTTATTACTCTTATTATTATCAATCTAACTCATATTATTAGCCATATTATGCTTATATGATCGATAGAACGACAATTACAATACTCATTACTCTTATTATTATCAATCTAACTCATATTATTAGCCATATTATGCTTATAGGATCGATAGAACGACAATTACGATACTTATTACTGTTATTATTATCATTCTAAGTCATATTATTAGCCATATTATGCTTATATGATCGATAGAACGACAATTACTATACTTATTACTCTCATTGTTATCAATCTAACTCATATTATTAGCCATATTATGCTTATATGATCGATATAACGACAATTACTAAACTTATTACACTCACTGTTATCAATCTAACTCATATTATTAGCCATATTATGGTTATATGACCGATAGAACGACAATTACTATACTTATTACACTTATTATTATCAATCTAACACATTTTATTAGCCATATTATGCTTATATGATCGATAGGACGACAATTACTATACTCATTACTCTTATTATTATCAATCTAACTCATATTATTAGCCATATTATGCTTTTATGATCGATACGACGGCAATTACTATACTCAATCCTCTTACTATTATCAATCTAACTCATATTATTAGCCATATTGTGCTTATATGATCGATAGAACGACAAGTACTATACTTACTACTTTTACTATTATCAATCTAACTCATATTATTACCCATATTATGAAGATATGATCGATAGAACGACAATTACTACACTTATTACACTCACTATTATCAATCTAATTCATGTTATTAACCATATTATGCAGATATGATCGATAGAACGACAAATACTATTCTGATTACTCTTATTATTATTAATCTAACTCATATTATTAGCCATATTATGCTTATATGATCGATAGAACGACAATTACTACACTTATTACACTCACTGTTATCAATCTAACTCATATTATTAGCCATGTTATGGTTATATGACCGATAGAACGACAATTACTATACCTATTATTCTTATTATTATCAATCTAACTCATATTATTAGCCATATTATGCTTATATGATCGATAGAACGACAATTACTATACTCATTACTCATATTATTATCAATCTAACTCATGTTATTAGCCATATTATGCTTATATGATCGATAGAACGTCAATTACTATGCTTATTACACTCACTATTATCAATCTAACTCATATTATTAACCATATTATGCAGATATGATAGATAGAACGACAATTACTATACTTTTTACTCTTATTCTTATCAATCTAACTCATATTATTAGCCATATTATGCATATATGATCGATAGAATGACAACTACTATACTCATCACTCTTATTATTATCAATCTAACTCATATTATTAGCCATATTATGCTTATATGATCGATATAACGACAATTACTATACTTATTACACTCACTGTTATCAATCTAACTCATAATATCAGCCATATTATGGTTATATGACCGATAGAACGACAATTACTATACTTATTACTCTTATTATTATCAATCTAACTCATATTATTAGCCATATTATGCTTATATGATCGATAGGACGACAATTACTATACTCATTACTCTTATTATTATCAATCTAACTCATGTTATTAGCCATATTATGCTTATATGATCGATAGAACGACAATTACTATGCTTATTACACTCACTATTATCAATCTAACTCATATTATTAACCATATTATGCAGATATGATAGATAGAACGACAATTACTATACTTTTTACTGTTATTCTTATCAATCTAACTCATATTATTAGCCATATTATGCATATATGATCGATAGGATGACAATTACTATACTCATTACTTTTATTATTATCAATCTAACTCATATTATTAGCCATATTATGCTTATATGATCGATATAACGACAATTACTATACTTATTACACTCACTGTTATCAATCTATCTCATATTATTAGCCATATTATGGTTATATGACCGATAGAACGACAATTACTATACTTATTACTCTTATTATTATCAATCTAACTCATATTATTAGCCATATTATGCTTATATGATCGATAGGACGACAATTACTATACTCATTACTCTTATTATTATCAATCTAACTCATATTATTAGCCATATTATGCTTATATGATCGATAGAACGACAATTACTATGCTTATTACACTCACTATTATCAATCTAACTCATATTATTAACCATATTATGCAGATATGATAGATAGAACGACAATTACTATACTTTTTACTCTTATTCTTATCAATCTAACTCATATTATTAGCCATATTATGCTTATACGATCGATAGGACGACAATTACTATACTCATTACTCTTATTATTATCATTCTAACTCAAATTATTAGCCATATTATGCTTATATGATCCGTAGAACGACAGTTACTATACTTATTAATCTTATTATTATCAATCTAACTCATATTATTAGCCATATTATGCTTATATGATCGATAGAACGACAATAACTATACTTATTACACTCACTGTTATCAATCTAACTCATATTATTTAACCATATTATGGTTATATGACCGATAGAACGACAATTACTATACTTATTACTCTTATTATTATCAATCTAACTCATATTATTAGCCATATTACGCTTATATGATCGATAGGACGACAATTACTATACTCATTACTCTTATTATTATCAATCTAACTCATATTATTAGCCATATTATGCTTATATGATCGATAAAACGACAATTACTATACTTATTACTCTTAATATTATCAATCTAACTCATATTATTAGCCATATTATGCTTATATGATCGATATAACGCCAATTGCAATACTTATTACTCTCACTGTTATCAATCTAACTCATATTATTAGCCATATTATGCTTATATGATCGATAGAACGACAATTACTATCCTTATTACACTCACTTTAATCAATCTAACTCATATTATTAACCATATTATGAAGATATGATCGATAGAACGACAATTACTATACTTATTACACTGACTTTAATCAATCTAACTCATATTATTACCCATATTATGAAGATATGATCGATAGAACGACAATTACTACACTTATTACACTCACTATTATCAATCTAATTCATGTTATTAACCATATTATGAAGATATGATCGATAGAACGACAATTGCTATACTGATTACTCTTATTATTATTAATCTAACTCATATTATTAGCCATATTATGCTTATATGATCGATAGAACGACAATTACTACACTTATTACACTCACTATTATCAATCTAATTCATGTTATTAACCATTTTATGCAGATATGATCGATAGAACGACAAATACTATACTGATTACTCTTATTATTATTAATCTAACTCATATTATTAGCCATATTATGCTTATATGATCGATAGAACGACAATTACTATTCTTATCACACTCACTGTTATCAATCTAACTCATATTATTAGCCATATTTTGGTTATATGACCGATAGAAGGACAATTACTATACTTATTACTCTTATTATTATCAATCTAACTCATATTATTAGCCATATTATGCTTATATGATCGATAGAACGACAATTACAATACTCATTACTCTTATTATTATCAATCTAACTCATATTATTAGCCATATTATGCTTATATGATCGATAGAACGACAATTACTATACTTATTACTGTTATTATTATCATTCTAAGTCATATTATTAGCCATATTATGCTTATATGATCGATAGAACGACAATTACTATACTTATTACTCTCATTGTTATCAATCTAACTCATATTATTAGCCATATTATGCTTATATGATCGATATAACGACAATTACTAAACTTATTACACTCACTGTTATCAATCTAACTCATATTATTAGCCATATTATGGTTATATGACCGATAGAACGACAATTACTATACTTATTACACTTATTATTATCAATCTAACACATTTTATTAGCCATATTATGCTTATATGATCGATAGGACGACAATTACTATACTCATTACTCTTATTATTATCAATCTAACTCATATTATTAGCCATATTATGCTTTTATGATCGATACGACGGCAATTACTATACTCAATCCTCTTACTATTATCAATCTAACTCATATTATTAGCCATATTGTGCTTATATGATCGATAGAACGACAAGTACTATACTTACTACTTTTACTATTATCAATCTAACTCATATTATTACCCATATTATGAAGATATGATCGATAGAACGACAATTACTACACTTATTACACTCACTATTATCAATCTAATTCATGTTATTAACCATATTATGCAGATATGATCGATAGAACGACAAATACTATTCTGATTACTCTTATTATTATTAATCTAACTCATATTATTAGCCATATTATGCTTATATGATCGATAGAACGACAATTACTACACTTATTACACTCACTGTTATCAATCTAACTCATATTATTAGCCATGTTATGGTTATATGACCGATAGAACGACAATTACTATACCTATTATTCTTATTATTATCAATCTAACTCATATTATTAGCCATATTATGCTTATATGATCGATAGAACGACAATTACTATACTCATTACTCATATTATTATCAATCTAACTCATGTTATTAGCCATATTATGCTTATATGATCGATAGAACGTCAATTACTATGCTTATTACACTCACTATTATCAATCTAACTCATATTATTAACCATATTATGCTTATATGATCGATAGAACGACAATTACTATTCTTATTACACTCACTATTATCAATCTAACTCATATTATTAACCATATTATGCAGATATGATAGATAGAACGACAATTACTATACTTTTTACTCTTATTCTTATCAATCTAACTCATATTATTAGCCATATTATGCTTATACGATCGATAGGACGACAATTACTATACTCATTACTCTTATTATTATCATTCTAACTCAAATTATTAGCCATATTATGCTTATATGATCCGTAGAACGACAGTTACTATACTTATTAATCTTATTATTATCAATCTAACTCATCTTATTAGCCATATTATGCTTATATGATCGATAGAACGACAATTACTATACTTATTACACTCACTGTTATCAATCTAACTCATATTATTTAACCATATTATGGTTATATGACCGATAGAACGACAATTACTATACTTATTACTCTTATTATTATCAATCTAACTCATATTATTAGCCATATTATGCTTTTATGATCGATAGGACGACAATTACTATACTCAATCCTCTTACTATTATCAATCTAACTCATATTATTAGCCATATTGTGCTTATATGATCGATAGAACGACAAGTACTATACTTACTACTTTTACTATTATCAATCTAACTCATATTATTAGCCATATTATGCTTATATGATCGATAGAACGACTATTACTATACTCATTACTCTTATTATTATCAATCTAACTCATATTATTAGCCATATTATGCTTTTATGATCGATACGACGGCAATTACTATACTCAATCCTCTTACTATTGTCAATCTAACTCATATTATTAGCCATATTGTGCTTATATGATCGATAGAACGACAAGTACTATACTTACTACTTTTACTATTATCAATCTAACTCATATTATTACCCATATTATGAAGATATGATCGATAGAACGACAATTACTACACTTATTACACTCACTATTATCAATCTAATTCATGTTATTAACCATATTATGCAGATATGATCGATAGAACGACAAATACTATTCTGATTACTCTTATTATTATTAATCTAACTCATATTATTAGCCATATTATGCTTATATGATCGATAGAACGACAATTACTACACTTATTACACTCACTGTTATCAATCTAACTCATATTATTAGCCATGTTATGGTTATATGACCGATAGAACGACAATTACTATACCTATTATTCTTATTATTATCAATCTAACTCATATTATTAGCCATATTATGCTTATATGATCGATAGAACGACAATTACTATTCTTATCACACTCACTGTTATCAATCTAACTCATATTGTTAGCCATATTTTGGTTATATGACCGATAGAAGGACAATTACTATACTTATTACTCTTATTATTATCAATCTAACTCATATTATTAGCCATATTATGCTTATATGATCGATAGAACGACAATTACAATACTCATTACTCTTATTATTATCAATCTAACTCATATTATTAGCCATATTATGCTTATATGATCGATATAACGACAATTACTAAACTTATTACACTCACTGTTATCAATCTAACTCATATTATTAGCCATGTTATGGTTATATGACCGATAGAACGACAATTACTATACCTATTATTCTTATTATTATCAATCTAACTCATACTATTAGCCATATTATGCTTATATGATCGATAGAACGACAATTACTATACTCATTACTCTTATTATTATCATTCTAACTCATATTATTAGACATATTATGCTTATATGATCGATAGTATGACAATTACTATACTCATTACTCTTACTATTATCAATCTAACTCATATTATTAGCCATATTGTGTTTATATGATCGATAGAACGACAAGTACTATACTTACCACTTTTATTATTATCAATCTAACTCATATTATTAGCGATATTATGGTTATATGAACGATAGAACGACAATTACGATACCTATTATTCTTATTATTATCAATCTAACTCATATTATTATCCATATTATGCTTATATGATCGATAGTACGACAATTACTATACTCATTACTCTTATTATTATCATTCTAACTCATTTTATTAGACATATTATGCTTATATGATCGATAGTATGACAATTACTATACTCATTACTCTTACTATTATCAATCTAACTCATATTATTAGCCATATTGTGTTTATATGATCGATAGAACGACAAGTACTATACTTACCACTTTTATTATTATCAATCTAACTCATATTATTAGCCATATTATGCTTATATGATCGATAGAACGACAAGTACTATACTTACTACTTTTACTATTATCAATCTAACTCATATTATTACCCATATTATGAAGATATGATCGATAGAACGACAATTACTACACTTATTACACTCACTATTATCAATCTAATTCATGTTATTAACCATATTATGCAGATATGATCGATAGAACGACAAATACTATTCTGATTACTCTTATTATTATTAATCTAACTCATATTATTAGCCATATTATGCTTATATGATCGATAGAACGACAATTACTACACTTATTACACTCACTGTTATCAATCTAACTCATATTATTAGCCATGTTATGGTTATATGACCGATAGAACGACAATTACTATACCTATTATTCTTATTATTATCAATCTAACTCATATTATTAGCCATATTATGCTTATATGATCGATAGAACGACAATTACTATACTCATTACTCATATTATTATCAATCTAACTCATGTTATTAGCCATATTATGCTTATATGATCGATAGAACGTCAATTACTATGCTTATTACACTCACTATTATCAATCTAACTCATATTATTAACCATATTATGCAGATATGATAGATAGAACGACAATTACTATACTTTTTACTCTTATTCTTATCAATCTAACTCATATTATTAGCCATATTATGCATATATGATCGATAGGATGACAATTACTATACTCATTACTTTTATTATTATCAATCTAACTCATATTATTAGCCATATTATGCTTATATGATCGATATAACGACAATTACTATACTTATTACACTCACTGTTATCAATCTAACTCATATTATTAGCCATATTATGGTTATATGACCGATAGAACGACAATTACTATACTTATTACTCTTATTATTATCAATCTAACTCATATTATTAGCCATATTATGCTTATATGATCGATAGGACGACAATTACTATACTCATTACTCTTATTATTATCAATCTAACTCATATTATTAGCCATATTATGCGTATATGATCGATAGAACGACAATTACTATGCTTATTACACTCACTATTATCAATCTAACTCATATCATTAACCATATTATGCAGATATGATAGATAGAACGACAATTACTATGCTTATTACACTCACTATTGTCAATCTAACTCATATTATTAACCATATTATGCAGATATGATAGATAGAACGACAATTACTATACTTTTCACTCTTATTCTTATCAATCTAACTCATATTATTAGCCATATTATGCATATATGATCGATAGGATGACAATTACTATACTCATTACTCTTATTATTATCAATCTAACTCATATTATTAGCCATATTATGCTTATATGATCGATATAACGACAATTACTATACTTATCACAATCACTGTTATCAATCTAACTCATATTATTAGCCATATTATGGTTATGTGACCGATAGAACGACAATTACTATACTTATTACTCTCATTATTATCAATCTAACTCATATTATTAGCCATATTATGCTTATATGATCGATAGGACGACAATTACTATACTCAATCCTCTTACTATTATCAATCTAACTCATATTATTAGCCATATTGTGCTTATATGATCGATAGAACGACAAGTACTATACTTACTACTTTTACTATTATCAATCTAACTCATATTATTAGCCATATTATGCTTATATGATCGATAGAACGACAATTACTATTCTTATCACACTCACTGTTATCAATCTAACTCATATTATTAGCCATATTTTGGTTATATGACCGATAGAAGGACAATTACTATACTTATTACTCTTATTATTATCAATCTAACTCATATTATTAGCCATATTATGCTTATATGATCGATAGAACGACAATTACAATACTCATTACTCTTATTATTATCAATCTAACTCATATTATTAGCCATATTATGCTTATATGATCGATAGAACGACAATTACTATACTTATTACTCTTATTATTATCATTCTGAGTCATATTATTAGCCATATTATGCTTATATGATCGATAGAACGACAATTACTATACTTATTACTCTCATTGTTATCAATCTAACTCATATTATTAGCCATATTATGCTTATATGATCGATATAACGACAATTACTAAACTTATTACACTCACTGTTATCAATCTAACTCATATTATTAGCCATGTTATGGTTATATGACCGATAGAACGACAATTACTATACCTATTATTCTTATTATTATCAATCTAACTCATACTATTAGCCATATTATGCTTATATGATCGATAGAACGACAATTACTATACTCATTACTCTTATTATTATCATTCTAACTCATATTATTAGACATATTATGCTTATATGATCGATAGTATGACAATTACTATACTCATTACTCTTACTATTATCAATCTAACTCATATTATTAGCCATATTGTGTTTATATGATCGATAGAACGACAAGTACTATACTTACCACTTTTATTATTATCAATCTAACTCATATTATTAGCGATATTATGGTTATATGAACGATAGAACGACAATTACGATACCTATTATTCTTATTATTATCAATCTAACTCATATTATTATCCATATTATGCTTATATGATCGATAGTACGACAATTACTATACTCATTACTCTTATTATTATCATTCTAACTCATTTTATTAGACATATTATGCTTATATGATCGATAGTATGACAATTACTATACTCATTACTCTTACTATTATCAATCTAACTCATATTATTAGCCATATTGTGTTTATATGATCGATAGAACGACAAGTACTATACTTACCACTTTTATTATTATCAATCTAACTCATATTATTAGCCATATTATGCTTATATGATCGATAGAACGACAATTACTATCCTTATTACACTCACTTTAATCAATCTAACTCATATTATTAACCATATTATGAAGATATGATCGATAGAACGACAATTACTATACTTATTACACTGACTTTAATCAATCTAACTCATATTATTACCCATATTATGAAGATATGATCGATAGAACGACAATTACTACACTTATTACCCTCACTATTATCAATCTAATTCATGTTATTAACCATATTATGAAGATATGATCGATAGAACGACAATTGCTATACTGATTACTCTTATTATTATTAATCTAACTCATATTATTAGCCATATTATGCTTATATGATCGATAGAACGACAATTACTACACTTATTACACTCACTATTATCAATCTAATTCATGTTATTAACCATTTTATGCAGATATGATCGATAGAACGACAAATACTATACTGATTACTCTTATTATTATTAATCTAACTCATATTATTAGCCATATTATGCTTATATGATCGATAGAACGACAATTACTACACTTATTACACTCACTGTTATCAATCTAACTCGTATTATTGGCCATATTATGGTTATATGACCGATAGAACGACAATTACTATACTTATTACTCTTATTATTATCAATCTAACTCATATTATTAACCATATTATGCTTATATGATCGATAGGACGACAATTACTATACTCATTACTCTTATTATTATCAATCTAACTCATATTAATAGCCATATTATGCTTATATGATCGATAGGACGACAATTACTATACTCATTACTCTTATTATTATCAATGTAACTCATATTATTAGCCATATTATGCTTATATGATCGATAAAACGACAATTACTATACTTATTACTCTTAATATTATCAATCTAACTCATATTATTAGCCATATTATGCTTATATGATCGATATAACGCCAATTGCAATACTTATTACTCTCACTGTTATCAATCTAACTCATATTATTAGCCATATTATGGTTATATGACCGATAGAACGGCAAGTACTATACTTATTAATCTTATTATTATCAATCTAACTCATATTATTAGCCATATTATGCTTTTATGATCGATAGGACGACAATTACTATACTCAATCCTCTTACTATTATCAATCTAACTCATATTATTAGCCATATTGTGCTTATATGATCGATAGAACGACAAGTACTATACTTACTACTTTTACTATTATCAATCTAACTCATATTATTAGCCATATTATGCTTATATGATCGATAGAACGACTATTACTATTCTTATCACACTCACTGTTATCAATCTAACTCATATTATTAGCCATATTTTGGTTATATGACCGATGGAAGGACAATTACTATACTTATTACTCTTATTATTATCAATCTAACTCATATTATTAGCCATATTATGCTTATATGATCGATAGAACGACAATTACAATACTCATTACTCTTATTATTATCAATCTAACTCATATTATTAGCCATATTATGCTTATAGGATCGATAGAACGACAATTGCGATACTTATTACTGTTATTATTATCATTCTGAGTCATATTATTAGCCATATTATGCTTATATGATCGATAGAACGACAATTACTATACTTATTACTCTCATTGTTATCAATCTAACTCATATTATTAGCCATATTATGCTTATATGATCGATATAACGACAATTACTAAACTTATTACACTCACTGTTATCAATCTAACTCATATTATTAGCCATATTATGGTTATATGACCGATAGAACGACAATTACTATACTTATTACACTTATTATTATCAATCTAACACATTTTATTAGCCATATTATGCTTATATGATCGATAGGACGACAATTACTATACTCATTACTCTTATTATTATCAATCTAACTCATATTATTAGCCATATTATGCTTTTATGATCGATACGACGGCAATTACTATACTCAATCCTCTTACTATTATCAATCTAACTCATATTATTAGCCATATTGTGCTTATATGATCGATAGAACGACAAGTACTATACTTACTACTTTTACTATTATCAATCTAACTCATATTATTACCCATATTATGAAGATATGATCGATAGAACGACAATTACTACACTTATTACACTCACTATTATCAATCTAATTCATGTTATTAACCATATTATGCAGATATGATCGATAGAACGACAAATACTATTCTGATTACTCTTATTATTATTAATCTAACTCATATTATTAGCCATATTATGCTTATATGATCGATAGAACGACAATTACTACACTTATTACACTCACTGTTATCAATCTAACTCATATTATTAGCCATGTTATGGTTATATGACCGATAGAACGACAATTACTATACCTATTATTCTTATTATTATCAATCTAACTCATATTATTAGCCATATTATGCTTATATGATCGATAGAACGACAATTACTATACTCATTACTCATATTATTATCAATCTAACTCATGTTATTAGCCATATTATGCTTATATGATCGATAGAACGTCAATTACTATGCTTATTACACTCACTATTATCAATCTAACTCATATTATTAACCATATTATGCAGATATGATAGATAGAACGACAATTACTATACTTTTTACTCTTATTCTTATCAATCTAACTCATATTATTAGCCATATTATGCATATATGATCGATAGGATGACAATTACTATACTCATTACTTTTATTATTATCAATCTAACTCATATTATTAGCCATATTATGCTTATATGATCGATATAACGACAATTACTATACTTATTACACTCACTGTTATCAATCTAACTCATATTATTAGCCATATTATGCTTATATGATCGATATAACGACAATTACTATACTTATCACAATCACTGTTATCAATCTAACTCATATTATTAGCCATATTATGGTTATGTGACCGATAGAACGACAATTACTATACTTATTACTCTCATTATTATCAATCTAACTCATATTATTAGCCATATTATGCTTATATGATCGATAGGACGACAATTACTATACTCAATCCTCTTACTATTATCAATCTAACTCATATTATTAGCCATATTGTGCTTATATGATCGATAGAACGACAAGTACTATACTTACTACTTTTACTATTATCAATCTAACTCATATTATTAGCCATATTATGCTTATATGATCGATAGAACGACAATTACTATTCTTATCACACTCACTGTTATCAATCTAACTCATATTATTAGCCATATTTTGGTTATATGACCGATAGAAGGACAATTACTATACTTATTACTCTTATTATTATCAATCTAACTCATATTATTAGCCATATTATGCTTATATGATCGATAGAACGACAATTACAATACTCATTACTCTTATTATTATCAATCTAACTCATATTATTAGCCATATTATGCTTATATGATCGATAGAACGACAATTACTATACTTATTACTCTTATTATTATCATTCTGAGTCATATTATTAGCCATATTATGCTTATATGATCGATAGAACGACAATTACTATACTTATTACTCTCATTGTTATCAATCTAACTCATATTATTAGCCATATTATGCTTATATGATCGATATAACGACAATTACTAAACTTATTACACTCACTGTTATCAATCTAACTCATATTATTAGCCATGTTATGGTTATATGACCGATAGAACGACAATTACTATACCTATTATTCTTATTATTATCAATCTAACTCATATTATTAGCCATATTATGCTTATATGATCGATAGAACGACAATTACTATACTCATTACTCTTATTATTATCATTCTAACTCATATTATTAGACATATTATGCTTATATGATCGATAGTATGACAATTACTATACTCATTACTCTTACTATTATCAATCTAACTCATATTATTAGCCATATTGTGTTTATATGATCGATAGAACGACAAGTACTATACTTACCACTTTTATTATTATCAATCTAACTCATATTATTAGCGATATTATGGTTATATGAACGATAGAACGACAATTACGATACCTATTATTCTTATTATTATCAATCTAACTCATATTATTATCCATATTATGCTTATATGATCGATAGTACGATAATTACTATACTCATTACTCTTATTATTATCATTCTAACTCATTTTATTAGACATATTATGCTTATATGATCGATAGTATGACAATTACTATACTCATTACTCTTACTATTATCAATCTAACTCATATTATTAGCCATATTGTGTTTATATGATCGATAGAACGACAAGTACTATACTTACCACTTTTATTATTATCAATCTAACTCATAGTATTAGCCATATTATGCTTATATGATCGATAGAACGACAATTACTATCCTTATTACACTCACTTTAATCAATCTAACTCATATTATTAACCATATTATGAAGATATGATCGATAGAACGACAATTACTATACTTATTACACTGACTTTAATCAATCTAACTCATATTATTACCCATATTATGAAGATATGATCGATAGAACGACAATTACTACACTTATTACACTCACTATTATCAATCTAATTCATGTTATTAACCATATTATGAAGATATGATCGATAGAACGACAATTGCTATACTGATTACTCTTATTATTATTAATCTAACTGATATTATTAGCCATATTATGCTTATATGATCGATAGAACGACAATTACTACACTTATTACACTCACTATTATCAATCTAATTCATGTTATTAACCATTTTATGCAGATATGATCGATAGAACGACAAATACTATACTGATTACTCTTATTATTATTAATCTAACTCATATTATTAGCCATATTATGCTTATATGATCGATAGAACGGCAATTACTACACTTATTACACTCACTGTTATCAATCTAACTCGTATTATTGGCCATATTATGGTTATATGACCGATAGAACGACAATTACTATACTTATTACTCTTATTATTATCAATCTAACTCATATTATTAACCATATTATGCTTATATGATCGATAGGACGACAATTACTATACTCATTACTCTTATTATTATCAATCTAACTCATATTAATAGCCATATTATGCTTATATGATCGATAGGACGACAATTACTATACTCATTACTCTTATTATTATCAATGTAACTCATATTATTAGCCATATTATGCTTATATGATCGATAAAACGGCAATTACTATACTTATTACTCTTAATATTATCAATCTAACTCATATTATTAGCCATATTATGCTTATATGATCGATATAACGCCAATTGCAATACTTATTACTCTCACTGTTATCAATCTAACTCATATTATTAGCCATATTATGGTTATATGACCGATAGAACGGCAAGTACTATACTTATTAATCTTATTATTATCAATCTAACTCATATTATTAGCCATATTATGCTTTTATGATCGATAGGACGACAATTACTATACTCAATCCTCTTACTATTATCAATCTAACTCATATTATTAGCCATATTGTGCTTATATGATCGATAGAACGACAAGTACTATACTTACTACTTTTACTATTATCAATCTAACTCATATTATTAGCCATATTATGCTTATATGATCGATAGAACGACTATTACTATTCTTATCACACTCACTGTTATCAATCTAACTCATATTATTAGCCATATTTTGGTTATATGACCGATGGAAGGACAATTACTATACTTATTACTCTTATTATTATCAATCTAACTCATATTATTAGCCATATTATGCTTATATGATCGATAGAACGACAATTACAATACTCATTACTCTTATTATTATCAATCTAACTCATATTATTAGCCATATTATGCTTATAGGATCGATAGAACGACAATTACGATACTTATTACTGTTATTATTATCATTCTAAGTCATATTATTAGCCATATTATGCTTATATGATCGATAGAACGACAATTACTATACTTATTACTCTCATTGTTATCAATCTAACTCATATTATTAGCCATATTATGCTTATATGATCGATATAACGACAATTACTAAACTTATTACACTCACTGTTATCAATCTAACTCATATTATTAGCCATATTATGGTTATATGACCGATAGAACGACAATTACTATACTTATTACACTTATTATTATCAATCTAACACATTTTATTAGCCATATTATGCTTATATGATCGATAGGACGACAATTACTATACTCATTACTCTTATTATTATCAATCTAACTCATATTATTAGCCATATTATGCTTTTATGATCGATACGACGGCAATTACTATACTCAATCCTCTTACTATTATCAATCTAACTCATATTATTAGCCATATTGTGCTTATATGATCGATAGAACGACAAGTACTATACTTACTACTTTTACTATTATCAATCTAACTCATATTATTACCCATATTATGAAGATATGATCGATAGAACGACAATTACTACACTTATTACACTCACTATTATCAATCTAATTCATGTTATTAACCATATTATGCAGATATGATCGATAGAACGACAAATACTATTCTGATTACTCTTATTATTATTAATCTAACTCATATTATTAGCCATATTATGCTTATATGATCGATAGGACGACAATTACTATACTCAATCCTCTTACTATTATCAATCTAACTCATATTATTAGCCATATTATGCTTATATGATCGATAGGACGACAATTACTATACTCATTACTCTTATTATTATCAATGTAACTCATATTATTAGCCATATTATGCTTATATGATCGATAAAACGACAATTACTATACTTATTACTCTTAATATTATCAATCTAACTCATATTATTAGCCATATTATGCTTATATGATCGATATAACGCCAATTGCAATACTTATTACTCTCACTGTTATCAATCTAACTCATATTATTAGCCATATTATGGTTATATGACCGATAGAACGGCAAGTACTATACTTATTAATCTTATTATTATCAATCTAACTCATATTATTAGCCATATTATGCTTTTATGATCGATAGGACGACAATTACTATACTCAATCCTCTTACTATTATCAATCTAACTCATATTATTAGCCATATTGTGCTTATATGATCGATAGAACGACAAGTACTATACTTACTACTTTTACTATTATCAATCTAACTCATATTATTAGCCATATTATGCTTATATGATCGATAGAACGACTATTACTATTCTTATCACACTCACTGTTATCAATCTAACTCATATTATTAGCCATATTTTGGTTATATGACCGATGGAAGGACAATTACTATACTTATTACTCTTATTATTATCAATCTAACTCATATTATTAGCCATATTATGCTTATATGATCGATAGAACGACAATTACAATACTCATTACTCTTATTATTATCAATCTAACTCATATTATTAGCCATATTATGCTTATAGGATCGATAGAACGACAATTACGATACTTATTACTGTTATTATTATCATTCTAAGTCATATTATTAGCCATATTATGCTTATATGATCGATAGAACGACAATTACTATACTTATTACTCTCATTGTTATCAATCTAACTCATATTATTAGCCATATTATGCTTATATGATCGATATAACGACAATTACTAAACTTATTACACTCACTGTTATCAATCTAACTCATATTATTAGCCATATTATGGTTATATGACCGATAGAACGACAATTACTATACTTATTACACTTATTATTATCAATCTAACACATTTTATTAGCCATATTATGCTTATATGATCGATAGGACGACAATTACTATACTCATTACTCTTATTATTATCAATCTAACTCATATTATTAGCCATATTATGCTTTTATGATCGATACGACGGCAATTACTATACTCAATCCTCTTACTATTATCAATCTAACTCATATTATTAGCCATATTGTGCTTATATGATCGATAGAACGACAAGTACTATACTTACTACTTTTACTATTATCAATCTAACTCATATTATTACCCATATTATGAAGATATGATCGATAGAACGACAATTACTACACTTATTACACTCACTATTATCAATCTAATTCATGTTATTAACCATATTATGCAGATATGATCGATAGAACGACAAATACTATTCTGATTACTCTTATTATTATTAATCTAACTCATATTATTAGCCATATTATGCTTATATGATCGATAGGACGACAATTACTATACTCAATCCTCTTACTATTATCAATCTAACTCATATTATTAGCCATATTATGCTTATATGATCGATAGGACGACAATTACTATACTCATTACTCTTATTATTATCAATGTAACTCATATTATT
The DNA here is from genome assembly GCF_050947335.1 of Megachile rotundata. Lineage (NCBI taxonomy): Eukaryota > Metazoa > Arthropoda > Insecta > Hymenoptera > Megachilidae > Megachile > Megachile rotundata. The sequence continues at coordinate 23,175 of NW_027473719.1, read as the reverse complement.
AGCCATATTATGCTTATATGATCGATAAAACGACAATTACTATACTTATTACTCTTAATATTATCAATCTAACTCATATTATTAGCCATATTATGCTTATATGATCGATATAACGCCAATTGCAATACTTATTACTCTCACTGTTATCAATCTAACTCATATTATTAGCCATATTATGGTTATATGACCGATAGAACGGCAAGTACTATACTTATTAATCTTATTATTATCAATCTAACTCATATTATTAGCCATATTATGCTTTTATGATCGATAGGACGACAATTACTATACTCAATCCTCTTACTATTATCAATCTAACTCATATTATTAGCCATATTGTGCTTATATGATCGATAGAACGACAAGTACTATACTTACTACTTTTACTATTATCAATCTAACTCATATTATTAGCCATATTATGCTTATATGATCGATAGAACGACTATTACTATTCTTATCACACTCACTGTTATCAATCTAACTCATATTATTAGCCATATTTTGGTTATATGACCGATGGAAGGACAATTACTATACTCATTACTCTTATTATAATCAATCTAACTCATATTATTAGCCATATTATGCTTATATGATCGATAGAACGACAATTACTATACTCATTACTCATATTATTATCAATCTAACTCATGTTATTAGCCATATTATGCTTATATGATCGATAGAACGTCAATTACTATGCTTATTACACTCACTATTATCAATCTAACTCATATTATTAACCATATTATGCAGATATGATAGATAGAACGACAATTACTATACTTTTTACTCTTATTCTTATCAATCTAACTCATATTATTAGCCATATTATGCATATATGATCGATAGGATGACAATTACTATACTCATTACTTTTATTATTATCAATCTAACTCATATTATTAGCCATATTATGCTTATATGATCGATATAACGACAATTACTATACTTATTACACTCACTGTTATCAATCTAACTCATATTATTAGCCATATTATGCTTATATGATCGATATAACGACAATTACTATACTTATCACAATCACTGTTATCAATCTAACTCATATTATTAGCCATATTATGGTTATGTGACCGATAGAACGACAATTACTATACTTATTACTCTCATTATTATCAATCTAACTCATATTATTAGCCATATTATGCTTATATGATCGATAGGACGACAATTACTATACTCAATCCTCTTACTATTATCAATCTAACTCATATTATTAGCCATATTGTGCTTATATGATCGATAGAACGACAAGTACTATACTTACTACTTTTACTATTATCAATCTAACTCATATTATTAGCCATATTATGCTTATATGATCGATAGAACGACAATTACTATTCTTATCACACTCACTGTTATCAATCTAACTCATATTATTAGCCATATTTTGGTTATATGACCGATAGAAGGACAATTACTATACTTATTACTCTTATTATTATCAATCTAACTCATATTATTAGCCATATTATGCTTATATGATCGATAGAACGACAATTACAATACTCATTACTCTTATTATTATCAATCTAACTCATATTATTAGCCATATTATGCTTATATGATCGATAGAACGACAATTACTATACTTATTACTCTTATTATTATCATTCTGAGTCATATTATTAGCCATATTATGCTTATATGATCGATAGAACGACAATTACTATACTTATTACTCTCATTGTTATCAATCTAACTCATATTATTAGCCATATTATGCTTATATGATCGATATAACGACAATTACTAAACTTATTACACTCACTGTTATCAATCTAACTCATATTATTAGCCATGTTATGGTTATATGACCGATAGAACGACAATTACTATACCTATTATTCTTATTATTATCAATCTAACTCATATTATTAGCCATATTATGCTTATATGATCGATAGAACGACAATTACTATACTCATTACTCGTATTATTATCATTCTAACTCATATTATTAGACATATTATGCTTATATGATCGATAGTATGACAATTACTATACTCATTACTCTTACTATTATCAATCTAACTCATATTATTAGCCATATTGTGTTTATATGATCGATAGAACGACAAGTACTATACTTACCACTTTTATTATTATCAATCTAACTCATATTATTAGCGATATTATGGTTATATGAACGATAGAACGACAATTACGATACCTATTATTCTTATTATTATCAATCTAACTCATATTATTATCCATATTATGCTTATATGATCGATAGTACGACAATTACTATACTCATTACTCTTATTATTATCATTCTAACTCATTTTATTAGACATATTATGCTTATATGATCGATAGTATGACAATTACTATACTCATTACTCTTACTATTATCAATCTAACTCATATTATTAGCCATATTGTGTTTATATGATCGATAGAACGACAAGTACTATACTTACCACTTTTATTATTATCAATCTAACTCATAGTATTAGCCATATTATGCTTATATGATCGATAGAACGACAATTACTATCCTTATTACACTCACTTTAATCAATCTAACTCATATTATTAACCATATTATGAAGATATGATCGATAGAACGACAATTACTATACTTATTACACTGACTTTAATCAATCTAACTCATATTATTACCCATATTATGAAGATATGATCGATAGAACGACAATTACTACACTTATTACACTCACTATTATCAATCTAATTCATGTTATTAACCATATTATGAAGATATGATCGATAGAACGACAATTGCTATACTGATTACTCTTATTATTATTAATCTAACTCATATTATTAGCCATATTATGCTTATATGATCGATAGAACGACAATTACTACACTTATTACACTCACTATTATCAATCTAATTCATGTTATTAACCATTTTATGCAGATATGATCGATAGAACGACAAATACTATACTGATTACTCTTATTATTATTAATCTAACTCATATTATTAGCCATATTATGCTTATATGATCGATAGAACGACAATTACTACACTTATTACACTCACTATTATCAATCTAATTCATGTTATTAACCATATTATGCAGATATGATCGATATAACGACAATTACTATACTTATCACAATCACTGTTATCAATCTAACTCATATTATTAGCCATATTATGCTTATATGATCGATAGAACGACAATTACTATACTCATTACTCATATTATTATCAATCTAACTCATGTTATTAGCCATATTATGCTTATATGATCGATAGAACGTCAATTACTATGCTTATTACACTCACTATTATCAATCTAACTCATATTATTAACCATATTATGCAGATATGATAGATAGAACGACAATTACTATACTTTTTACTCTTATTCTTATCAATCTAACTCATATTATTAGCCATATTATGCATATATGATCGATAGGATGACAATTACTATACTCATTACTTTTATTATTATCAATCTAACTCATATTATTAGCCATATTATGCTTATATGATCGATATAACGACAATTACTATACTTATTACACTCACTGTTATCAATCTAACTCATATTATTAGCCATATTATGCTTATATGATCGATATAACGACAATTACTATACTTATCACAATCACTGTTATCAATCTAACTCATATTATTAGCCATATTATGGTTATGTGACCGATAGAACGACAATTACTATACTTATTACTCTCATTATTATCAATCTAACTCATATTATTAGCCATATTATGCTTATATGATCGATAGGACGACAATTACTATACTCAATCCTCTTACTATTATCAATCTAACTCATATTATTAGCCATATTGTGCTTATATGATCGATAGAACGACAAGTACTATACTTACTACTTTTACTATTATCAATCTAACTCATATTATTAGCCATATTATGCTTATATGATCGATAGAACGACAATTACTATTCTTATCACACTCACTGTTATCAATCTAACTCATATTATTAGCCATATTTTGGTTATATGACCGATAGAAGGACAATTACTATACTTATTACTCTTATTATTATCAATCTAACTCATATTATTAGCCATATTATGCTTATATGATCGATAGAACGACAATTACAATACTCATTACTCTTATTATTATCAATCTAACTCATATTATTAGCCATATTATGCTTATATGATCGATAGAACGACAATTACTATACTTATTACTCTTATTATTATCATTCTGAGTCATATTATTAGCCATATTATGCTTATATGATCGATAGAACGACAATTACTATACTTATTACTCTCATTGTTATCAATCTAACTCATATTATTAGCCATATTATGCTTATATGATCGATATAACGACAATTACTAAACTTATTACACTCACTGTTATCAATCTAACTCATATTATTAGCCATGTTATGGTTATATGACCGATAGAACGACAATTACTATACCTATTATTCTTATTATTATCAATCTAACTCATATTATTAGCCATATTATGCTTATATGATCGATAGAACGACAATTACTATACTCATTACTCTTATTATTATCATTCTAACTCATATTATTAGACATATTATGCTTATATGATCGATAGTATGACAATTACTATACTCATTACTCTTACTATTATCAATCTAACTCATATTATTAGCCATATTGTGTTTATATGATCGATAGAACGACAAGTACTATACTTACCACTTTTATTATTATCAATCTAACTCATATTATTAGCGATATTATGGTTATATGAACGATAGAACGACAATTACGATACCTATTATTCTTATTATTATCAATCTAACTCATATTATTATCCATATTATGCTTATATGATCGATAGTACGACAATTACTATACTCATTACTCTTATTATTATCATTCTAACTCATTTTATTAGACATATTATGCTTATATGATCGATAGTATGACAATTACTATACTCATTACTCTTACTATTATCAATCTAACTCATATTATTAGCCATATTGTGTTTATATGATCGATAGAACGACAAGTACTATACTTACCACTTTTATTATTATCAATCTAACTCATAGTATTAGCCATATTATGCTTATATGATCGATAGAACGACAATTACTATCCTTATTACACTCACTTTAATCAATCTAACTCATATTATTAACCATATTATGAAGATATGATCGATAGAACGACAATTACTATACTTATTACACTGACTTTAATCAATCTAACTCATATTATTACCCATATTATGAAGATATGATCGATAGAACGACAATTACTACACTTATTACACTCACTATTATCAATCTAATTCATGTTATTAACCATATTATGAAGATATGATCGATAGAACGACAATTGCTATACTGATTACTCTTATTATTATTAATCTAACTCATATTATTAGCCATATTATGCTTATATGATCGATAGAACGACAATTACTACACTTATTACACTCACTATTATCAATCTAATTCATGTTATTAACCATTTTATGCAGATATGATCGATAGAACGACAAATACTATACTGATTACTCTTATTATTATTAATCTAACTCATATTATTAGCCATATTATGCTTATATGATCGATAGAACGGCAATTACTACACTTATTACACTCACTGTTATCAATCTAACTCGTATTATTGGCCATATTATGGTTATATGACCGATAGAACGACAATTACTATACTTATTACTCTTATTATTATCAATCTAACTCATATTATTAACCATATTATGCTTATATGATCGATAGGACGACAATTACTATACTCATTACTCTTATTATTATCAATCTAACTCATATTAATAGCCATATTATGCTTATATGATCGATAGGACGACAATTACTATACTCATTACTCTTATTATTATCAATGTAACTCATATTATTAGCCATATTATGCTTATATGATCGATAAAACGGCAATTACTATACTTATTACTCTTAATATTATCAATCTAACTCATATTATTAGCCATATTATGCTTATATGATCGATATAACGCCAATTGCAATACTTATTACTCTCACTGTTATCAATCTAACTCATATTATTAGCCATATTATGGTTATATGACCGATAGAACGGCAAGTACTATACTTATTAATCTTATTATTATCAATCTAACTCATATTATTAGCCATATTATGCTTTTATGATCGATAGGACGACAATTACTATACTCAATCCTCTTACTATTATCAATCTAACTCATATTATTAGCCATATTGTGCTTATATGATCGATAGAACGACAAGTACTATACTTACTACTTTTACTATTATCAATCTAACTCATATTATTAGCCATATTATGCTTATATGATCGATAGAACGACTATTACTATTCTTATCACACTCACTGTTATCAATCTAACTCATATTATTAGCCATATTTTGGTTATATGACCGATGGAAGGACAATTACTATACTTATTACTCTTATTATTATCAATCTAACTCATATTATTAGCCATATTATGCTTATATGATCGATAGAACGACAATTACAATACTCATTACTCTTATTATTATCAATCTAACTCATATTATTAGCCATATTATGCTTATAGGATCGGTAGAACGACAATTACGATACTTATTACTGTTATTATTATCATTCTAAGTCATATTATTAGCCATATTATGCTTATATGATCGATAGAACGACAATTACTATACTTATTACTCTCATTGTTATCAATCTAACTCATATTATTAGCCATATTATGCTTATATGATCGATATAACGACAATTACTAAACTTATTACACTCACTGTTATCAATCTAACTCATATTATTAGCCATATTATGGTTATATGACCGATAGAACGACAATTACTATACTTATTACACTTATTATTATCAATCTAACACATTTTATTAGCCATATTATGCTTATATGATCGATAGGACGACAATTACTATACTCATTACTCTTATTATTATCAATCTAACTCATATTATTAGCCATATTATGCTTTTATGATCGATACGACGGCAATTACTATACTCAATCCTCTTACTATTATCAATCTAACTCATATTATTAGCCATATTGTGCTTATATGATCGATAGAACGACAAGTACTATACTTACTACTTTTACTATTATCAATCTAACTCATATTATTACCCATATTATGAAGATATGATCGATAGAACGACAATTACTACACTTATTACACTCACTATTATCAATCTAATTCATGTTATTAACCATATTATGCAGATATGATCGATAGAACGACAAATACTATTCTGATTACTCTTATTATTATTAATCTAACTCATATTATTAGCCATATTATGCTTATATGATCGATAGGACGACAATTACTATACTCAATCCTCTTACTATTATCAATCTAACTCATATTATTAGCCATATTATGCTTATATGATCGATAGGACGACAATTACTATACTCATTACTCTTATTATTATCAATGTAACTCATATTATTAGCCATATTATGCTTATATGATCGATAAAACGACAATTACTATACTTATTACTCTTAATATTATCAATCTAACTCATATTATTAGCCATATTATGCTTATATGATCGATATAACGCCAATTGCAATACTTATTACTCTCACTGTTATCAATCTAACTCATATTATTAGCCATATTATGGTTATATGACCGATAGAACGGCAAGTACTATACTTATTAATCTTATTATTATCAATCTAACTCATATTATTAGCCATATTATGCTTTTATGATCGATAGGACGACAATTACTATACTCAATCCTCTTACTATTATCAATCTAACTCATATTATTAGCCATATTGTGCTTATATGATCGATAGAACGACAAGTACTATACTTACTACTTTTACTATTATCAATCTAACTCATATTATTAGCCATATTATGCTTATATGATCGATAGAACGACTATTACTATTCTTATCACACTCACTGTTATCAATCTAACTCATATTATTAGCCATATTTTGGTTATATGACCGATGGAAGGACAATTACTATACTTATTACTCTTATTATTATCAATCTAACTCATATTATTAGCCATATTATGCTTATATGATCGATAGAACGACAATTACAATACTCATTACTCTTATTATTATCAATCTAACTCATATTATTAGCCATATTATGCTTATAGGATCGATAGAACGACAATTACGATACTTATTACTGTTATTATTATCATTCTAAGTCATATTATTAGCCATATTATGCTTATATGATCGATAGAACGACAATTACTATACTTATTACTCTCATTGTTATCAATCTAACTCATATTATTAGCCATATTATGCTTATATGATCGATATAACGACAATTACTAAACTTATTACACTCACTGTTATCAATCTAACTCATATTATTAGCCATATTATGGTTATATGACCGATAGAACGACAATTACTATACTTATTACACTTATTATTATCAATCTAACACATTTTATTAGCCATATTATGCTTATATGATCGATAGGACGACAATTACTATACTCATTACTCTTATTATTATCAATCTAACTCATATTATTAGCCATATTATGCTTTTATGATCGATACGACGGCAATTACTATACTCAATCCTCTTACTATTATCAATCTAACTCATATTATTAGCCATATTGTGCTTATATGATCGATAGAACGACAAGTACTATACTTACTACTTTTACTATTATCAATCTAACTCATATTATTACCCATATTATGAAGATATGATCGATAGAACGACAATTACTACACTTATTACACTCACTATTATCAATCTAATTCATGTTATTAACCATATTATGCAGATATGATCGATAGAACGACAAATACTATTCTGATTACTCTTATTATTATTAATCTAACTCATATTATTAGCCATATTATGCTTATATGATCGATAGAACGACAATTACTACACTTATTACACTCACTGTTATCAATCTAACTCATATTATTAGCCATGTTATGGTTATATGACCGATAGAACGACAATTACTATACCTATTATTCTTATTATTATCAATCTAACTCATATTATTAGCCATATTATGCTTATATGATCGATAGAACGACAATTACTATACTCATTACTCATATTATTATCAATCTAACTCATGTTATTAGCCATATTATGCTTATATGATCGATAGAACGTCAATTACTATGCTTATTACACTCACTATTATCAATCTAACTCATATTATTAACCATATTATGCAGATATGATAGATAGAACGACAATTACTATACTTTTTACTCTTATTCTTATCAATCTAACTCATATTATTAGCCATATTATGCATATATGATCGATAGAATGACAACTACTATACTCATCACTCTTATTATTATCAATCTAACTCATATTATTAGCCATATTATGCTTATATGATCGATATAACGACAATTACTATACTTATTACACTCACTGTTATCAATCTAACTCATAATATCAGCCATATTATGGTTATATGACCGATAGAACGACAATTACTATACTTATTACTCTTATTATTATCAATCTAACTCATATTATTAGCCATATTATGCTTATATGATCGATAGGACGACAATTACTATACTCATTACTCTTATTATTATCAATCTAACTCATGTTATTAGCCATATTATGCTTATATGATCGATAGAACGACAATTACTATGCTTATTACACTCACTATTATCAATCTAACTCATATTATTAACCATATTATGCAGATATGATAGATAGAACGACAATTACTATACTTTTTACTGTTATTCTTATCAATCTAACTCATATTATTAGCCATATTATGCATATATGATCGATAGGATGACAATTACTATACTCATTACTTTTATTATTATCAATCTAACTCATATTATTAGCCATATTATGCTTATATGATCGATATAACGACAATTACTATACTTATTACACTCACTGTTATCAATCTATCTCATATTATTAGCCATATTATGGTTATATGACCGATAGAACGACAATTACTATACTTATTACTCTTATTATTATCAATCTAACTCATATTATTAGCCATATTATGCTTATATGATCGATAGGACGACAATTACTATACTCATTACTCTTATTATTATCAATCTAACTCATATTATTAGCCATATTATGCTTATATGATCGATAGAACGACAATTACTATGCTTATTACACTCACTATTATCAATCTAACTCATATTATTAACCATATTATGCAGATATGATAGATAGAACGACAATTACTATACTTTTTACTCTTATTCTTATCAATCTAACTCATATTATTAGCCATATTATGCTTATACGATCGATAGGACGACAATTACTATACTCATTACTCTTATTATTATCATTCTAACTCAAATTATTAGCCATATTATGCTTATATGATCCGTAGAACGACAGTTACTATACTTATTAATCTTATTATTATCAATCTAACTCATATTATTAGCCATATTATGCTTATATGATCGATAGAACGACAATAACTATACTTATTACACTCACTGTTATCAATCTAACTCATATTATTTAACCATATTATGGTTATATGACCGATAGAACGACAATTACTATACTTATTACTCTTATTATTATCAATCTAACTCATATTATTAGCCATATTACGCTTATATGATCGATAGGACGACAATTACTATACTCATTACTCTTATTATTATAAATCTAACTCATATTATTAGCCATATTATGCGTATATGATCGATAGAACGACAATTACTATGCTTATTACACTCACTATTATCAATCTAACTCATATCATTAACCATATTATGCAGATATGATAGATAGAACGACAATTACTATGCTTATTACACTCACTATTGTCAATCTAACTCATATTATTAACCATATTATGCAGATATGATAGATAGAACGACAATTACTATACTTTTCACTCTTATTCTTATCAATCTAACTCATATTATTAGCCATATTATGCATATATGATCGATAGGATGACAATTACTATACTCATTACTCTTATTATATCAATCTAACTCATATTATTAGCCATATTATGCTTTTATGATCGATAGGACGACAATTACTATACTCAATCCTCTTACTATTATCAATCTAACTCATATTATTAGCCATATTGTGCTTATATGATCGATAGAACGACAAGTACTATACTTACTACTTTTACTATTATCAATCTAACTCATATTATTAGCCATATTATGCTTATATGATCGATAGAACGACAATTACTACACTTATTACACTCACTGTTATCAATCTAACTCATATTATTAGCCATGTTATGGTTATATGACCGATAGAACGACAATTACTATACCTATTATTCTTATTATTATCAATCTAACTCATATTATTAGCCATATTATGCTTATATGATCGATAGAACGACAATTACTATACTCATTACTCATATTATTATCAATCTAACTCATGTTATTAGCCATATTATGCTTATATGATCGATAGAACGTCAATTACTATGCTTATTACACTCACTATTATCAATCTAACTCATATTATTAACCATATTATGCAGATATGATAGATAGAACGACAATTACTATACTTTTTACTCTTATTCTTATCAATCTAACTCATATTATTAGCCATATTATGCATATATGATCGATAGGATGACAATTACTATACTCATTACTTTTATTATTATCAATCTAACTCATATTATTAGCCATATTATGCTTATATGATAGATATAACGACAATTACTATACTTATTACACTCACTGTTATCAATCTAACTCATATTATTAGCCATATTATGGTTATATGACCGATAGAACGACAATTACTATACTTATTACTCTTATTATTATCAATCTAACTCATATTATTAGCCATATTATGCTTATATGATCGATAGGACGACAATTACTATACTCATTACTCTTATTATTATCAATCTAACTCATATTATTAGCCATATTATGCGTATATGATCGATAGAACGACAATTACTATGCTTATTACACTCACTGTTATCAATCTAACTCATATTATTAGCCATATTATGGTTATATGACCGATAGAACGACAATTACTATACTTATTACACTTATTATTATCAATCTAACACATTTTATTAGCCATATTATGCTTATATGATCGATAGGACGACAATTACTATACTCATTACTCTTATTATTATCAATCTAACTCATATTATTAGCCATATTATGCTTTTATGATCGATACGACGGCAATTACTATACTCAATCCTCTTACTATTATCAATCTAACTCATATTATTAGCCATATTGTGCTTATATGATCGATAGAACGACAAGTACTATACTTACTACTTTTACTATTATCAATCTAACTCATATTATTACCCATATTATGAAGATATGATCGATAGAACGACAATTACTACACTTATTACACTCACTATTATCAATCTAATTCATGTTATTAACCATATTATGCAGATATGATCGATAGAACGACAAATACTATTCTGATTACTCTTATTATTATTAATCTAACTCATATTATTAGCCATATTATGCTTATATGATCGATAGAACGACAATTACTACACTTATTACACTCACTGTTATCAATCTAACTCATATTATTAGCCATGTTATGGTTATATGACCGATAGAACGACAATTACTATACCTATTATTCTTATTATTATCAATCTAACTCATATTATTAGCCATATTATGCTTATATGATCGATAGAACGACAATTACTATACTCATTACTCATATTATTATCAATCTAACTCATGTTATTAGCCATATTATGCTTATATGATCGATAGAACGTCAATTACTATGCTTATTACACTCACTATTATCAATCTAACTCATATTATTAACCATATTATGCAGATATGATAGATAGAACGACAATTACTATACTTTTTACTCTTATTCTTATCAATCTAACTCATATTATTAGCCATATTATGCATATATGATCGATAGGATGACAATTACTATACTCATTACTTTTATTATTATCAATCTAACTCATATTATTAGCCATATTATGCTTATATGATAGATATAACGACAATTACTATACTTATTACACTCACTGTTATCAATCTAACCCATATTATTAGCCATATTATGGTTATATGACCGATAGAACGACAATTACTATACTTATTACTCTTATTATTATCAATCTAACTCATATTATTAGCCATATTATGCTTATATGATCGATAGGACGACAATTACTATACTCATTACTCTTATTATTATCAATCTAACTCATATTATTAGCCATATTATGCGTATATGATCGATAGAACGACAATTACTATGCTTATTACACTCACTATTATCAATCTAACTCATATCATTAACCATATTATGCGGATATGATAGATAGAACGACAATTACTATGCTTATTACACTCACTATTGTCAATCTAACTCATATTATTAACCATATTATGCAGATATGATAGATAGAACGACAATTACTATACTTTTCACTCTTATTCTTATCAATCTAACTCATATTATTAGCCATATTATGCATATATGATCGATAGGATGACAATTACTATACTCATTACTCTTATTATTATCAATCTAACTCATATTATTAGCCATATTATGCTTATATGATCGATATAACGACAATTACTATACTTATCACAATCACTGTTATCAATCTAACTCATATTATTAGCCATATTATGGTTATGTGACCGATAGAACGACAATTACTATACTTATTACTCTCATTATTATCAATCTAACTCATATTATTAGCCATATTATGGTTATATGACCGATAGAATGACAATTACTATGCTTATTACTCTTATTATTATCAATCTAACTCATATTATTAGCCATATTATGGTTATATGACCGATAGAATGACAACTACTATACTCATCACTCTTATTATTATCAATCTAACTCATATTATTAGCCATATTATGCTTATATGATCGATATAACGACAATTACTATACTTATTACACTCACTGTTATCAATCTAACTCATAATATCAGCCATATTATGGTTATATGACCGATAGAACGACAATTACTATACTTATTACTCTTATTATTATCAATCTAACTCATATTATTAGCCATATTATGCTTATATGATCGATAGGACGACAATTACTATACTCATTACTCTTATTATTATCAATCTAACTCATGTTATTAGCCATATTATGCTTATATGATCGATAGAACGACAATTACTATGCTTATTACACTCACTATTATCAATCTAACTCATATTATTAACCATATTATGCAGATATGATAGATAGAACGACAATTACTATACTTTTTACTGTTATTCTTATCAATCTAACTCATATTATTAGCCATATTATGCATATATGATCGATAGGATGACAATTACTATACTCATTACTTTTATTATTATCAATCTAACTCATATTATTAGCCATATTATGCTTATATGATCGATATAACGACAATTACTATACTTATTACACTCACTGTTATCAATCTATCTCATATTATTAGCCATATTATGGTTATATGACCGATAGAACGACAATTACTATACTTATTACTCTTATTATTATCAATCTAACTCATATTATTAGCCATATTATGCTTATATGATCGATAGGACGACAATTACTATACTCATTACTCTTATTATTATCAATCTAACTCATATTATTAGCCATATTATGCTTATATGATCGATAGAACGACAATTACTATGCTTATTACACTCACTATTATCAATCTAACTCATATTATTAACCATATTATGCAGATATGATAGATAGAACGACAATTACTATACTTTTTACTCTTATTCTTATCAATCTAACTCATATTATTAGCCATATTATGCTTATACGATCGATAGGACGACAATTACTATACTCATTACTCTTATTATTATCATTCTAACTCAAATTATTAGCCATATTATGCTTATATGATCCGTAGAACGACAGTTACTATACTTATTAATCTTATTATTATCAATCTAACTCATATTATTAGCCATATTATGCTTATATGATCGATAGAACGACAATAACTATACTTATTACACTCACTGTTATCAATCTAACTCATATTATTTAACCATATTATGGTTATATGACCGATAGAACGACAATTACTATACTTATTACTCTTATTATTATCAATCTAACTCATATTATTAGCCATATTACGCTTATATGATCGATAGGACGACAATTACTATACTCATTACTCTTATTATTATAAATCTAACTCATATTATTAGCCATATTATGCGTATATGATCGATAGAACGACAATTACTATGCTTATTACACTCACTATTATCAATCTAACTCATATCATTAACCATATTATGCAGATATGATAGATAGAACGACAATTACTATGCTTATTACACTCACTATTGTCAATCTAACTCATATTATTAACCATATTATGCAGATATGATAGATAGAACGACAATTACTATACTTTTCACTCTTATTCTTATCAATCTAACTCATATTATTAGCCATATTATGCATATATGATCGATAGGATGACAATTACTATACTCATTACTCTTATTATTATCAATCTAACTCATATTATTAGCCATATTATGCTTTTATGATCGATAGGACGACAATTACTATACTCAATCCTCTTACTATTATCAATCTAACTCATATTATTAGCCATATTGTGCTTATATGATCGATAGAACGACAAGTACTATACTTACTACTTTTACTATTATCAATCTAACTCATATTATTAGCCATATTATGCTTATATGATCGATAGAACGACAATTACTACACTTATTACACTCACTGTTATCAATCTAACTCATATTATTAGCCATGTTATGGTTATATGACCGATAGAACGACAATTACTATACCTATTATTCTTATTATTATCAATCTAACTCATATTATTAGCCATATTATGCTTATATGATCGATAGAACGACAATTACTATACTCATTACTCATATTATTATCAATCTAACTCATGTTATTAGCCATATTATGCTTATATGATCGATAGAACGTCAATTACTATGCTTATTACACTCACTATTATCAATCTAACTCATATTATTAACCATATTATGCAGATATGATAGATAGAACGACAATTACTATACTTTTTACTCTTATTCTTATCAATCTAACTCATATTATTAGCCATATTATGCATATATGATCGATAGGATGACAATTACTATACTCATTACTTTTATTATTATCAATCTAACTCATATTATTAGCCATATTATGCTTATATGATAGATATAACGACAATTACTATACTTATTACACTCACTGTTATCAATCTAACTCATATTATTAGCCATATTATGGTTATATGACCGATAGAACGACAATTACTATACTTATTACTCTTATTATTATCAATCTAACTCATATTATTAGCCATATTATGCTTATATGATCGATAGGACGACAATTACTATACTCATTACTCTTATTATTATCAATCTAACTCATATTATTAGCCATATTATGCGTATATGATCGATAGAACGACAATTACTATGCTTATTACACTCACTATTATCAATCTAACTCATATCATTAACCATATTATGCAGATATGATAGATAGAACGACAATTACTATGCTTATTACACTCACTATTGTCAATCTAACTCATATTATTAACCATATTATGCAGATATGATAGATAGAACGACAATTACTATACTTTTCACTCTTATTCTTATCAATCTAACTCATATTATTAGCCATATTATGCATATATGATCGATAGGATGACAATTACTATACTCATTACTCTTATTATTATCAATCTAACTCATATTATTAGCCATATTATGCTTATATGATCGATATAACGACAATTACTATACTTATCACAATCACTGTTATCAATCTAACTCATATTATTAGCCATATTATGGTTATGTGACTGATAGAACGACAATTACTATACTTATTACTCTCATTATTATCAATCTAACTCATATTATTAGCCATATTATGGTTATATGACCGATAGAATGACAATTACTATGCTTATTACTCTTATTATTATCAATCTAACTCATATTATTAGCCATATTATGGTTATATGACCGATAGAATGACAACTACTATACTCATCACTCTTGTTATTATCAATCTAACTCATATTATTAGCCATATTATGCTTATATGATCGATATAACGACAATTACTATACTTATTACACTCACTGTTATCAATCTAACTCATAATATCAGCCATATTATGGTTATATGACCGATAGAACGACAATTACTATACTTATTACTCTTATTATTATCAATCTAACTCATATTATTAGCCATATTATGCTTATATGATCGATAGGACGACAATTACTATACTCATTACTCTTATTATTATCAATCTAACTCATGTTATTAGCCATATTATGCTTATATGATCGATAGAACGACAATTACTATGCTTATTACACTCACTATTATCAATCTAACTCATATTATTAACCATATTATGCAGATATGATAGATAGAACGACAATTACTATACTTTTTACTGTTATTCTTATCAATCTAACTCATATTATTAGCCATATTATGCATATATGATCGATAGGATGACAATTACTATACTCATTACTTTTATTATTATCAATCTAACTCATATTATTAGCCATATTATGCTTATATGATCGATATAACGACAATTACTATACTTATTACACTCACTGTTATCAATCTATCTCATATTATTAGCCATATTATGGTTATATGACCGATAGAACGACAATTACTATACTTATTACTCTTATTATTATCAATCTAACTCATATTATTAGCCATATTATGCTTATATGATCGATAGGACGACAATTACTATACTCATTACTCTTATTATTATCAATCTAACTCATATTATTAGCCATATTATGCTTATATGATCGATAGAACGACAATTACTATGCTTATTACACTCACTATTATCAATCTAACTCATATTATTAACCATATTATGCAGATATGATAGATAGAACGACAATTACTATACTTTTTACTCTTATTCTTATCAATCTAACTCATATTATTAGCCATATTATGCTTATACGATCGATAGGACGACAATTACTATACTCATTACTCTTATTATTATCATTCTAACTCAAATTATTAGCCATATTATGCTTATATGATCCGTAGAACGACAGTTACTATACTTATTAATCTTATTATTATCAATCTAACTCATATTATTAGCCATATTATGCTTATATGATCGATAGAACGACAATAACTATACTTATTACACTCACTGTTATCAATCTAACTCATATTATTTAACCATATTATGGTTATATGACCGATAGAACGACAGTTACTATACTTATTACTCTTATTATTATCAATCTAACTCATATTATTAGCCATATTACGCTTATATGATCGATAGGACGACAATTACTATACTCATTACTCTTATTATTATAAATCTAACTCATATCATGAGCCATATTATGCTTATATGATCGATAGAACGACAATTACTATGCTTATTACATTCACTATTATCAGTCTAACTCATATTATTAACCATATTATGCACATATGATCGATAGAACGACAATTACTATACTTATTACTCTTATTCTCATCAATCTAACTCATATTATTAGCCATATAATGCTTATATGATCGATAGGACGACAATTACTATACTCATTACTCTTATTATTATCAATCTTACTCATATTATTAGCCATATTATGCTTATATGATCGATATAACGCCAATTGCAATACTTATTACTCTCACTGTTATCAATCTAACTCATATTATTAGCCATATTATGGTTATATGACCGATAGAACGGCAAGTACTATACTTATTAATCTTATTATTATCAATCTAACTCATATTATTAGCCATATTATGCTTTTATGATCGATAGGACGACAATTACTATACTCAATCCTCTTACTATTATCAATCTAACTCATATTATTAGCCATATTGTGCTTATATGATCGATAGAACGACAAGTACTATACTTACTACTTTTACTATTATCAATCTAACTCATATTATTAGCCATATTATGCTTATATGATCGATAGAACGACAATTACTATTCTTATCACACTCACTGTTATCAATCTAACTCATATTATTAGCCATATTTTGGTTATATGACCGATAGAAGGACAATTACTATACTTATTACTCTTATTATTATCAATCTAACTCATATTATTAGCCATATTATGCTTATATGATCGATAGAACGACAATTACAATACTCATTACTCTTATTATTATCAATCTAACTCATATTATTAGCCATATTATGCTTATATGATCGATAGAACGACAATTACTATACTTATTACTCTTATTATTATCATTCTGAGTCATATTATTAGCCATATTATGCTTATATGATCGATAGAACGACAATTACTATACTTATTACTCTCATTGTTATCAATCTAACTCATATTATTAGCCATATTATGCTTATATGATCGATAGGACGACAATTACTATACTCAATCCTCTTACTATTATCAATCTAACTCATATTATTAGCCATATTGTGCTTATATGATCGATAGAACGACAAGTACTATACTTACTACTTTTACTATTATCAATCTAACTCATATTATTAGCCATATTATGCTTATATGATCGATAGAACGACAATTACTATTCTTATCACACTCACTGTTATCAATCTAACTCATATTATTAGCCATATTTTGGTTATATGACCGATAGAAGGACAATTACTATACTTATTACTCTTATTATTATCAATCTAACTCATATTATTAGCCATATTATGCTTATATGATCGATAGAACGACAATTACAATACTCATTACTCTTATTATTATCAATCTAACTCATATTATTAGCCATATTATGCTTATATGATCGATAGAACGACAATTACTATACTTATTACTCTTATTATTATCATTCTGAGTCATATTACACTGTTCAACACGAATTTTGTTTTCTAATACCCATTGGGTGATCCTTGTAGAGTTTCTCGTCCTGAACAAGAATCCGAAAACCGAATTGCTCTATCACCCTCAGTTTTTGAAAAACACGAGCTTTTGTAAAAACACGTGTTTTGGGTAGAAAATGCGATATTGCGAGGAAACTAAAAAAGCTAGGACATTCAAATTAATTTTAAAAGATAGGGGAGAGTTTCCCGATTAAATTGGTATATATAATTGTTATATTGCATAATTCTAAGTGGGTGTAAATATTGATGAAAGTTTAAAAAACGGCCGTGGTACGCATTTCCTACGTATTATTTTTGCATTTTTAGAAAAAGTTATTTGTCTAGCGCGAATTCGCTATACAGGATCGAATTCTATGGACATTTCTGATTAAGAAACTATACGGGGTAAGTGTTGTAGCTGTATGCAATTCCAGTAAATCGAAAAAATATCTGCCGGGAGCACGCACGCGGCGTTTTGCCGCCAGGCGGCCATAGCTCGCTCTCCTCGCCGAGTCAGTGCCGTAGCTACGCGCAATCAACATCAATGATGGGGCTTAATATGCATCCACTTTTTATATTTACAATGTTTAATTTTTTTTAATATTATTATTTCATAATTATTATTATTCATATTTTGTTATTATTCGTTATTATTTTTAGCTACCAACGATACAATTATAAAATATTATAATTCAAAATTAAAAAATCAAATGATTGACAGATTTGAAATCTGTTTATAATATAGAAAAACTTTCTATTGTATACATTTTATTTTTTCTATATTATAAACAGATTTCAAAACTGTCAATCATTTGATTTTTAAATTTTGAATTATAATATTTTATAATTGTATCGTTGGTAGCTAAAAATAATAACGAATAATAACAAAATATGAATAATAATAATTATGAAATAATAATATTAAAAAAAATTAAACATTGTAAATATAAAAAGTGGATGCATATTAAGCCCCATCATTGATGTTGATTGCGCGTAGCTACGGCACTGACTCGGCGAGGAGAGCGAGCTATGGCCGCCTGGCGGCAAAACGCCGCGTGCGTGCTCCCGGCAGATATTTTTTCGATTTACTGGAATTGCATACAGCTACAACACTTACCCCGTATAGTTTCTTAATCAGAAATGTCCATAGAATTCGATCCTGTATAGCGAATTCGCGCTAGACAAATAACTTTTTCTAAAAATGCAAAAATAATACGTAGGAAATGCGTACCACGGCCGTTTTTTAAACTTTCATCAATATTTACACCCACTTAGAATTATGCAATATAACAATTATATATACCAATTTAATCGGGAAACTCTCCCCTATCTTTTAAAATTAATTTGAATGTCCTAGCTTTTTTAGTTTCCTCGCAATATCGCATTTTCTACCCAAAACACGTGTTTTTACAAAAGCTCGTGTTTTTCAAAAACTGAGGGTGATAGAGCAATTCGGTTTTCGGATTCTTGTTCAGGACGAGAAACTCTACAAGGATCACCCAATGGGTATTGGAAAACATAAAAAAAGTTTAAATTTGTTGGACAGTGTTATTAGCCATATTATGCTTATATGATCGATAGAACGACAATTACTATACTTATTACTCTCATTGTTATCAATCTAACTCATATTATTAGCCATATTATGCTTATATGATCGATATAACGACAATTACTAAACTTATTACACTCACTGTTATCAATCTAACTCATATTATTAGCCATATTATGGTTATATGACCGATAGAACGACAATTACTATACTTATTACACTTATTATTATCAATCTAACACATTTTATTAGCCATATTATGCTTATATGATCGATAGGACGACAATTACTATACTTACTACTTTTACTATTATCAATCTAACTCATATTATTACCCATATTATGAAGATATGATCGATAGAACGACAATTACTACACTTATTACACTCACTATTATCAATCTAATTCATGTTATTAACCATATTATGCAGATATGATCGATAGAACGACAAATACTATTCTGATTACTCTTATTATTATTATTCTAACTCATATTATTAGCCATATTATGCTTATATGATCGATAGAACGACAATTACTACACTTATTACACTCACTGTTATCAATCTAACTCATATTATTAGCCATGTTATGGTTATATGACCGATAGAACGACAATTACTATACCTATTATTCTTATTATTATCAATCTAACTCATATTATTAGCCATATTATGCTTATATGATCGATAGAACGACAATTACTATACTCATTACTCTTATTATTATCATTCTAACTCATATTATTAGACATATTATGCTTATATGATCGATAGTATGACAATTACTATACTCATTACTCTTACTATTATCAATCTAACTCATATTATTAGCCATATTGTGTTTATATGATCGATAGAACGACAAGTACTATACTTACCACTTTTATTATTATCAATCTAACTCATATTATTAGCGATATTATGGTTATATGAACGAGAGAACGACAATTACGATACCTATTATTCTTATTATTATCAATCTAACTCATATTATTATCCATATTATGCTTATATGATCGATAGTACGACAATTACTATACTCATTACTCTTATTATTATCATTCTAACTCATTTTATTAGCCATATTATGCTTATATGATCGATAGGACGACAATTACTATACTCATTACTCTTATTATTATCAATCTAACTCATATTATTAGCCATATTATGCTTTTATGATCGATACGACGGCAATTACTATACTCAATCCTCTTACTATTATCAATCTAACTCATATTATTAGCCATATTGTGCTTATATGATCGATAGAACGACAAGTACTATACTTACTACTTTTACTATTATCAATCTAACTCATATTATTACCCATATTATGAAGATATGATCGATAGAACGACAATTACTACACTTATTACACTCACTATTATCAATCTAATTCATGTTATTAACCATATTATGCAGATATGATCGATAGAACGACAAATACTATTCTGATTACTCTTATTATTATTAATCTAACTCATATTATTAGCCATATTATGCTTATATGATCGATAGAACGACAATTACTACACTTATTACACTCACTGTTATCAATCTAACTCATATTATTAGCCATGTTATGGTTATATGACCGAT